>NW_026729555.1:0-56474 GCF_030272615.1 Cryptomeria japonica | reverse complement strand
CCTAATTGAGAAGCCCGTAGAAAACCTAGATGGCAATGTGTTGTATGTGTCAAAGAAGAATGTCGAATGGAGAAATTCTATCATTAAGAAAGGACATGAAGAATCTGCCAAATTACTTAAAGGATTAATGGAACTAATTGATACAATGCAGAAGGATCTAAAGTGCATCGATATACAACTCTTAAAGGAGGATGGATAGACAATGAACCTGCAGCAAATATGGCCAAGATCTTCAAAGAAAGAATACAACTTGTTAAAGAGACAAAGTCTCTAACCATAGATGACTTTACTTTTCTAAAGTGGCTAGGATAGAATCAATGCTGACAGTCTGCTTTGATCACTTGGAAATACATAAAGCAAAGTTATGCAGGTGAACATGGACAAGGAAGTTTGGAAGCAGCGCATCCTACACATTGGACTTCCGCACTTTCAGGCTATCCTAAATTTCTTAGCAGCACATCTGGAGTGGCAAAATGTGCGTGGTTCCGCCACAAAGAATGACAAATCAATGGGCACTTCTTCCACGATGGAGTCCTGATCGGCTTACAGATGAGCTGTCATCCTATTTACAACCTTTGTTTATTTTAGTTTTATAGAGTTCAAAACATACAGTTTCTTTTAGGGTTATTTTCAAACAAACTATTGGCTTGGGGGCTATAAATGTAATTAAGCAAGATTTGTTTAAGGACCAAAAAACTTGATTTAGAGGAACAAACTTAATTGTCTTTGGATTTTCAGTGCAGATCTGGTACTTGAATGAAATAATATTTTGATACTATCTTCAAATCTATGTGTTTGAAAGATTAGCAATCTCTATTGGGATGTATGCTTATGTGTGAAATATGCTATTTCATTACGAGTTCTTTCTTAGTCTATGAATTCATTGATTTTCTTCGTTTAAAAGGTATTTCATTGTCGTTTAAATGGCTATGACCCCCCTTGTCCTATGAGGCATGAGCGAGAATCGATCAACATTTACACTCCTTTGAGTACTTTGGGTGGAATAAGTTGTATATTGAATGAATATGTGCAGGAGTAAATTCTGCGAGCTTTACGCTTGTAAATAAATATTTTGTGGCATTCTTTTGTGTTGATAAATGAATGCGAAAGCCTTTCTCTCTTTTTGGTGAAAAGTGTGTTTGTTTCTAAGTTATCTGCATAAAAATTTATTGAAAATCATACGAGGAGCTACACTCTTATGCATAGGATGAACCTAAATTTGATTCACCCAACTATTGGTTCATTTTCTTTTTCATGAAAGGGTATGCACGAGTCAACATTTTTAAAGAAATATATAAAAATTAAAGAAAAGGCCAATCTGTTAACCAACACTCCCAAAAGCTCCCAAAAAATAAATTATTTAAATCTCATTAAATTAAATACATATAAGGCATAGTTCACATTTAATTATTAAATTACCACTGTAGAAGAAAAATATCATTAATAAACATATAAAAATAGTGATAATTAGCAATTAATTGTCTATGCACATACATACTTTACTAGTCATTCACAATGATGCATAAGAGTGACCAAATATTACAAAGATGGTAACTAGAGGTATATTCAAACCATATTTGGCCATTGTGCTATCTCCTGTAACCACCATTAGGAATATGGGCACATTCAGACCTATGGAACCAGGTGAAGTCACTGCATGTTCTTGCATCAACCAAAACATGCAAACACCTATGCATACATATACATATAATATATTATAACTAGAAACATAATTAATCATTCCCCAATTGGGGTCGCATAATATTTATGGTTAGAAACATCATATCTCACCAAATCAACATTACATCAATAAAGCATCATTAAGTAACCACATCATAATCAATATAACCCAGAATATCCTCATAATATAATCATGACATCATCATATAACATCATGTCGCATCATCATAGAGTCATCATGCATTTAGGATCATCATTGAAACAACAAGTATAACCTATATCCACATCAACAATGATATCATGTGAACAAAAGAATATAAATGTAAGCAAGATGCACCTCATAGGTGCCAATATAAAAGAATGATATACAAATGGTAAAAATAGAACTTATAAAGAGTCAATATCGGATCAAAATAATCAAATGATAGAATGCAAATGCGAGAGGCATTACATCCTCCCCTAGGACTAGTCGTACTCTTGGAAGCCTGCAAATAGATAGGGGTACAATTCTCTCAACCACATGACATCCTCCCATGTGGGTGAATTCTTATCACTTGGGTCCCATTGGACCCTTTCCTACTCTATGTATTTATCCCTAAGTGTTAGTCGAGCTGATTTTGAAGGATACACATGGGTTCGAAAGAAATCTTCCTATCCTCAACCTGTAAAGAACCTCAATCAAGAACATGTGTCACACTAGGAATATACTATCTAAGCACTAAAACACAAAACACATGGTGGATGTAAGATAGGCGAGGTGGCAAGACAAGGTGGTAGGCAACATGACCAATATTCTCAAAAATCTCAAAAGGTCCAACAAAAGGTGGTGCCAACTTAGATCCTTTCCCATAACATATGGGTCTCTTCCATGGATGTTCTCTCACGAACACACGATCACCTACTGAAAATTGACAATAGTTCTTCTACTAGTCTTGAGCTGCAATTAAATGCTCTCTAGTATGAGCTACCTGCTACTCCATATCTTGAAGCATCTAAGGTCCCAAAAAACATGATCCTCTAAATGATCCCAACTCAATAGAGTCGATATGGATGACAATACAAAGCCTAAAAAGGTGGCATGTTGATAGAGCTATGGTACCCATTATTATAGGAAAACCCAACCAGGTACAAATAGTCCTCCCAATGAGATTGTTGATCCATCACATACATGTGAAGCATGTCCTCCAGAACCTAATTAACTCCCTTTGTCTAGTTGTTGGTCTCAGAAAAAAATGCAAAACTAAAATTAAGCTAGGCCCCTAATACATGTTTTAGAGAAGTCCAAAATGCATAAGTAAACATTAGATCCTGAGTTGATATGATCCTATGAGGTATCCCATGTAGTCACATAATGTCCTCCATGAGAAAATGCGCTATCAAAGTAGTAGTATAAGAAGATTTGATGGGGCAGAAGTGTTCCACCTTGGACAACCTATCCACTGTAACCATTATAGCTTCGTGATAGTGTGAAGACATAAGTAGTCCCACCGTAAAATCTATAAAAATTGTGCCCCATTTTCACTCACGAATAAGATGCGATTACAAGAGACCTACGAGATGATGATGTTTTTCCTTCACCATTTAATACTCTAGACACCTGAACACAATTTTTGCGATATCACACCTCATCCCCACCCAATGGTACAACTGTATAAGGTTTGTATGCATCTTCTTGACGTCGAGATATGTTGAATAAGGAGCACAATGTGTCTGTGTCAAAATCAAGGTACGAAGACCATCTGCAAGAGGTATATAAATATGACCAAGATGTTGCAATAGTCTATTTGTCTCCAAAGAATATCCTAGAAAATGATCCTAAAGGACTCTCCCTAACTCAATCTCTACTCTCACCTCCTCATATAATGTGTCACCAAGAAGAGCCTCAACTCCACAAATCTAAACCAAGACTCATTACTAGAATCTCATGTCTCCTCCTAAGCATCTACAACAACTTATTCCTTTCCCTTGATATAATGGACATCTAAATTATACGAGCACAATGTAACAAAGGTAAGGATAGAAAAGATGTAAAATGGAGTGCACTAAGAGCAGGAAGATTTAAATTGAATTTTGATGGAGCCACTAAATGTAATCTAGGAGAAGCGGAGACAAGGTGTGTTATTAGAAACAATAACGGTGAATCTATTTGAGCTTTAGCTAGCAAGTTTCGGATTGCATCCAATAATGAAGTAGAATTTGAAGCTTTAGCTTGCGATTTGGATCTGTGTATAAAAAAGGGTTTTAAGGAGATTGATGTTGAGGGAGACTTTGCTCTATATAAATGTGGTGAGAAAGAATGTTGTTCACAATTGGAAACTAAAGAAATGCGAGACGATTATTAATAATTTTTTGAATCAAATGGGGAACGTGTCTATATCACACGTGCATAGAGAGGCCAACCATTTAGTAGATAAATTGGCCAATATTGGAGTCGAGCTTGATTCAAAGGAGAAAATTTGGACCTCTGATGATTTGGGCAAGGACTTAGTGGATATTGTTGAGATGGTGGGATGATTTTATCAAGATACAGATGTCGAGTTAGGGGCACTTTTTGTCAGATTTAGCATCTCCAGATATTTGTTAGATTCGACAAAGATTTCCTCAGTGAAGAAGTGATATGTGTTCACAGAAAAGAATATTTGTAGTTCACAAGGATTTGCATAGAATCCAAAATGTTCTCAAGGGTTCTTTATATCAAACGGGCTCAAAGGGTAGAGATACAGGTTTTTTGTTTTCTGTGCAGGTTTAGGGATCGAGCTATGGCAAGGAGAATTTTCTTTGGGGCAGTGTGCCCGTGCGGAATAGAGGAGTTTGATTCCCAACTGAAGCAACTTTTTGTGATTAAGGAGGACTCGCTTTTGTAGACAATCAAGATCATTCTAGGTGATAGGTTTTTTACTGGTTCTCATATCCATGATAGGCTCATACTCAAGCTTTTCTTCACGATGGTGGCGCAGGTGATAAGAAAGATCTACAAGGCAGTTAGGGTGGCATATAGGTTGCTGCAGGAGCATTGTAAGGAAGGAGTAAGAGCAACTATTCAATCTGTGAAGACTAAACCGGAGGAAGGATTTATACAGATGTTTTCGATGCTGAGGTGGTGGGGAAGAAGCAGAGGGTTGTTGAAGCTCTTGGTTTGTATCGAGAGGGTCTGGATAGGAATACATGCAACTGTGCCCTTTGCTAATTTTGTGGGAATTCATGGAGATTTGTTCTCCGCCTCTCAGATTGAGAGAATTAATGTTCTTAGTGAAGGGATCATGTTTCTCCCCCCATCGATTATAGTAATAAAAAAGGGATCTACCCCTATGGTAGAGGCTTATTAAAAAAAAAGAATTTTAAATTTAATAAAAAAGTAATTCTTGAAAGAAAAGGAAGAAGAAGAAAGCTAATTGTTTAGTTTTTAATAATTTTTTTTTTCTTTTTAGAAACTTTAAAAAAATAAGATAAATATCTTAATAAATTAAAATAAATAATATTAAAAAAAATTGTTATCAAAAGAACATAATAAATATAGATAGATTTTTTCTTTTATTTCTAATTAATAATATCAAAATATATATTTTTAATTTATCTATTTAGAAAGATTTCTTTTTTAAAATTAATATTTGAGATTAATTCTATAGTCTTGCATCTTTCTCCTCAATTTTGAACCACTGATTTCAAAAAATGGTTCCATTTCATATAATGAGTGCCTTCAACATACAAATATAACTTATATCCAACACTCAAACATTAAATTTTTCACTATCCTTCATATATCATAAAAAATACTACTCAACTTTTATATTTATCCATTCTCTAAGATTTTATTATTTAAAAGAACACAGTTTTATACAAGAATCCTGTTTTTTTAACATAAAATAGGAATACCTAATTATCAAATATAAGCTAAGGGATTCCTTCACCAAATTGAACAGTCCTTCGAAATGGCGCTGGTAAAGAAGCTCAAGTTCCCACACGTATGAGCTGCATTCACTCCAAAAAGTTTGGAGCACATTTCAAAGAGCTTGGAGTTGGTATGCATCATCTGGTTCAAAACATTCTAGTCAACTATTTTGAGACATCAAATGTAAACACGTTGAATAATCTATTTGATGAAGAAAAGATAACAAGAGTTGTAAATTTTCTAATCAAGATACACAGTAGAAGGTTTAAGATACGAAAGAAAAGAAGGTTTAGCAGTCACAATGTTTTTTCGGACTTTATATGCTTTCTTTATTGACTATCCGTAGATATTAGGTCTCATAAACTGTTTGACCTCATAAACAGTATTTAAAAACATTCATAACATTCATTCAAAAGCATTGACAGAAAATTTGAGCTTCTTTAAGCTAATTCTAGTTTGAATTATAATTTCCTATTAAAGTGGCTAAACCAACTATTTTGTGGTACGGTGCACCTACAGTCCATAGCCTAGAAATGAATGAATTAGACCTACACTGTTATTTGTGCTCCTGTTCTCTGAACGCCTTTAAACACTGTTTGGCGTACGATACATCATGTCCATCATTCATTTCTCCCAAAGACGATGTTCCCCACATGATTGTCAGCTATTTATAGCTATTTATGTCCACACTGAACTCCCTATTAATGTTTTGATTTGCAACTTGCATCTATTTATAGCTATTTATGTCATTTACAGTGAACTGACAAGTTATCTTTGGCGCCACTGGTTACATTAATTATAACCCAACGGACAGTGTAATGGCTCTTTAACCCCAACATACAGTTTATTGGATTGAATTCGATATTTAAAATTCACTACCCACTGCCTTTGTTGTCCATCATACTCTTTAAGCTGATCGTCTCAAAATAATCTTTGAAGAAAGCCTCATCTCAATGAAAGGAGGAATGAAGGCGAGGAAAGATACCAATGGAGAAAATTGAGAAGAAAAAGAATTGGGTGGTGACAACTGGGCAGATGAAGTGGGCGTAGGAGCTCACTGTCTTCTGCGACGCTTTTTCACCTGAAGTTCGTGCAACCATTCATTGTAGCAGCTTGATATTGTACAAGTTGTAATGAAAGGACACAAAAAGATAAAAGGGTCTTCTGTGTCAAAATCCTAGGTATAACTTTTGAATTACAAATCTGATTTTCGATTGTTTATAAGAAATTTTGCTGAAGAGTAAAGGGAAATAAATGATCTGTCTACGTTCTAAGTATTTACTGATACTGAATAAGACGGTATATTTTGGTTTGGGGTTTTCTTTGATATTCACTAATCTATAATTTGTAGAATTTCTAACCAAAACGTTGTATCTGAAAGCCAGAAGAAATGAACTTTAGATCCATAATCATAAAATATGCAATGCTATTAGCTAATAGCACAGCAAGGATTTGTTTTTTCTAGTTATCTATTCTGGTTTGATGATGGATCATAAAATTTGGTTTTAAATGTTGACAACAAAAACCATACATCATCAAATCCAGAAACAAATTTAATTAACTGTGAAAACCTTATGAATCCGAAGGATATCCGTGTTTAGATCCCTCTGAATCAGAAGGATATTATCTATTTCTCCTTTCAAGGGAAAGCTTTTCGAAATTTTCTCAGCAGGTATGGCTGAAAGAAATGACAATATATACCACAAATCTAGCTTGGAAGTCCTTAAGCTGAATCGCTGCTGTCCATGGTATATTTTAGTTACTATATTTCTTCTCATTCACTGTTTCGTGTTTTGTTAGGACTTGGGTATCTCTGGTGTTAAGCATTGTTATATTTTAGTCGTTATAGATTGGCACATTTTGCTGTCAAATTTAATGACTGGTTTTGGAATGAATCTACACTAAAAGTATTTGAATTTTATTGATGTAATATAACTTGAAATTAGTCATAGGAGGTTGAGGTTCTGGATTAGTAAAGTATAAGGTGGTGTTATTGGATGTTGAAAGGGAAGAAAATGTTTCTATTAACACCCATGTCTCAATTAACTCATTGAAATATTGAATTTTCTTGAATATAACTAGTTCTGCTATTGAGAGACTCATTGCAAAGATGGATTGTGTGCTTGTCAAGAAGTATTTTGGAAGGTAACCAAATATTCACACTTTGGAAATTCATGTCCTTGAGGTTGAGAACAATAGGATACCTAGAGTCATCCACCTTTTCCAAAGATCTTTTCCGCTTTTCCTTTCCCTCATGGAAGATTGTATTAGGATCTTGGTAAGTGGTCCTTATTTTATTGGGAGAACCATTATATATTTATGCAAATGGAAGCTTGGTTTGACCCAAATGTAGATCTTTGTATAATGACCATAACTTGGATTCACATACCCAATCTTTTATTAGAATATTGGAATGAGGAGACAATTGTATGGATTTCCAACTCTTTTAGCCAATTCATCACCCTTGACAATGTTAAGAAAAGGACATATTTCTCAATATTGTTTTAATGCAGGTATCAATAATATTGCTCTCGTCACTGCTAGAAAGTTTCTTTCTTCTAATGTAAGCTTGCCTAGGTAAGTTTCCTTAATCATTATTGGTTGTACTAAGTTGCATATTGATTGGACTCAGTTGTGTGCTTCCTCTTAGATAGCAATTTCTATTCTAGTTGGCTATGCTCTATATTTGGGCTCATCCCATTGTAAATTCTACATAGAGATTAATGGAACATCAGTATTTCATCATAATTCTTGTTTTGCATATCACATATAATTTTATTTATTTGCATGTTGAAAGTGCTCTTGTTGATCTCAAGTTTCTCTGTTAGTGCCATCATCCCTCCAGTTGATCTAAGATTCCTACATGTTATTAAAGCATGGTTCCAAAGAAAACTCGATCTAGTCAATTTTGTAAATTTATTTTTCAAAACATTATTTTGCATACAAGAATTTGTGCAGAGTTGTTGCTAATAACAAGACTTGTGGTAAAGGGTGCAACTCTAGTTTTTTTCTTGCATTATGTGCTATTGACAGGCCATGAGGCATCATAGAATAGTGGAAGAGGATCTATTTGCCTCTCATGCATGGGCATGATCTGTTCTCTATTGGAGCTTAGCTACATCTACTCTTGTCTTTCTACTGGGGTCACCTTGCTTGTGTGGGGTCAACTTTGCAAAATTGTAGCTATAGTTTCTCAACACATGATAGATGTACATTGAAAGGAAAAATAAAGCTTACAAAACTTGTAGGAAATAAGATAAAAATAGAGTAGCAAAAAGAAAATTAAATTCTACTAATTGAATGCATAAAATTGCATGAAATACAATAAAGATAAAGTACTTAAGAACTAAAATTGCAGTGATAAGAGGTAGAGAAAACAAGGTAAACTGAGTTTTGCCTTGGTTAGACTCACATAAAAGCATGCAATCATTAGTTTTCTATAAATAATAGAGAAAACTGAAGTTTGGAATTAATGTTAACATTCTCCCCTCAAGTCTAATTATGCCTCATCGGAATAAACCCCCCCTCAAAATAGACACTAACTATGCATGGCAACTACTATGTTGCAGTGTCCTTCACTCACGGTGGCTTCACTTAGTGAACCTGGGTTATAGTGTGTGCGTTCACGGAATACTAAAAAATATCCCTATTGTCAAAAAATATTGCCCTAAACTCCTTTTTTGTCGCCCCCTCCCAATACACGTCCCAAATTAAAAGCCCCCTTATTTTCACCAAATATTGTATTTTTCCATATCTAGAATTAAAAACCTCCCTATTTTCATCGATAGGCAATATATTGCACTCTCATTTTTGGGATGTTAAAACCCCCAATATGAATGCATGTGATATAATATTTCCTAGCCAGTGAAGTCTCCATGCCTTCACTCCAAGAAGGTCGAACAAAAAGTGAAACTTCTGCTCAATGAACGTCTTTTTGAAGATGTTGACAATCCGATGAGAAATGGGACAATATCGCAAGTTGATGACTCCACCATGGATCAAATCTCAAATGTAGTGCATGTGAATCTCAATATGTTTGGTCCATTATTGCTATATTGAATCTCTACAAAACTTTAGTTTACTCGGATTATCACACCAAATGACAGTTGGAAATACAAAATGATACCAATCTCAATCAAGAAGTTTTACAACAAAATAGCTTGAATGGTAATATTTAGTGCACCTCTATATTCAGTCTCCACAAATGATAAAGCAATGACAGATTGCTTATTACCTCACCAACAAATGGGCCCAGATTCCAAACTAAGAACATATCTGGAAGTGGATTTGTGATCAATATTATCACTAGCTGAATCAAAATCAATGTAGCTAGTGAGATCCAAAGTACATCCTATTGAATAACGAATCTCATAGTTGATGACTCCTCGAACATATTGAAGTATACATTTGGAAACTTTTCAATGTAGCTCATGCGGGTCTTGCATGTATCTAGAAACGTCCCTCACTTCATATGATAGATATAGACTAGAGTGAATAAGATAAATAAGACTCCCCACAAGATGATGGTACTGTGTGCAATCAACCAATGGTGTACCCTTGTCATCTTCAAGCTTTACTCCTGATAAGAAAGGTGTGGCTACTGGCTTGTAGTCAGTCATCTGAAACTAAACCAAGAGATTTCTCACATACTTAGATTGAACAACTTTGATTCTTGATGCATTCTAGATGATTTCATGTCCAAGGAGAAAGTGTAGGAGACCCATGTCTCTCATGGAAAATCTATCATGCAAAACAGTTTAAATTGCAACAATGGTTGTGATTGAATCACTTGTAATTAGTAGGTCATCTACATAAAGTATTATGAGCAACTAAGAGTTATATGTTCTCATCATATAAACATTTGGATCAAATTTGCATTGCATGAAAATTTCATACAAAAGATAAGATTCTATTTTAGCATCCCAAGCTCTAGGTGCTTGCTTGAGACCGTAGAGTGATTTTTTGAGTTTGCATACTAATGAGAAATTTTGTACATACCCTTGTGGTTGTTCGATGTAGATCTTATTCTCGAGATCACCGTGAAGAAATACGTTCTTTACATCCATGTGATGAACCTCCCACCTTCTTGCTACTACAATGGCAAGAATCAACTAAATGGAGTTTAGTTTTTCCACTAGAGAAAAAGTCTCATCATAGTCAATGCCATGACTTTCTGAAAGCCTTTAGCTACCAACCTTTCTTTATATCTACTCACATGTTCATCTACTGATTTCTTTGTCCTATAGACCCACTTACATCTTACATTTAACAAACTTGTGATTAGAAGGAAGTGGAACCAAGTCCCAAGTTTGATTCACAATGAGGCAATCATACTTCTCATCCATTGTTGCATCCCAAAGAGGATTCCCTAAAGCTTCTACAGACATTCGAGGGTCAGATGTATGAACCACATAGGAATGCATTGGCATGATGGGCTCAATAGCTGAGAGTGCATGAGGGATGTCATATATATTATCTAAGCTCCTTGTTCTTTGGTTTATCACAGGGGATTCTGAATCATCGTTCTAGAATCCAAATCAAAAGTTGGATATGGATCAACACATGCATTCTCTTGTTCCTCTGAATTAAATTCAAAACTATTTGGATCAAAATGATTGCATATATCATCTCTGAGATATGTAAGAGAAGGAAGCACAAAAGCGGTGACATGTTCTTCTTAAGATGCATGTTGGAGACTACCATCAAAGTAGACACTCCTCTCAATGAAGAGCGGTTTTGTTGAAAGATCTAGTAGCCTGTATTTGTTTACACCATCTGGATATCTAACAAAAATACATTCTTTTCTTTAAGGTTCCAAAGTCTTCTTATAGTTTGCAAGAATGCATGCCCATGCACGTGATCCAAAAGTGCAAAATTGTTTGACTTCAAGTTGGATTCCTTTCCATGCTTCAAAATATGTTATTCCTGTGATAGCTTTGTGAGGAGATTTCTTTTGTATGTATGAAGCACTGTTGATTTCTTCAACCCATAATTTGGAGGAAAGAGACCTAGAATGCAACATGTAACTGACCATCTCTCTCAAAGATTATGTCTTCCTCTCAGCTTTCATTTTTCTGAGTGTAAGGAATTATGTTTTGCAACAGTATTGTTGCTTCATCGCAAATATGTTGGACACCATTGTTGACATACTTACCCCCATTATAAATGTGGAGGATCTTGATCATTTTCCAAAACTTCTTCTCTACATAGGCTTTGAAAATCTTGAGATTCCCAAACACCTCAGTCTTAAATTTGAGAAAATATACCCATGTGTATCTGGTGCAATCATGAATGAATGTTAGCACATATTTGGCCTTGCTAATTGAAGGTTTGGGAAATGGACCCATAAGATCATTGTGAATAAAACCTAAAGGAGAAGAGGCTCTCGATGCATTCCTCTTCGAAAACTTTTCTTGTGGATTTTTTCCTAGAACACAACCTTCACAAATTCCATCAGAAAATTCTATGGCTACCAAGTCTTTTATTGTTCCATGTTTACTAAGTTTTTACATGTATCTAAAGTTTAAATGACCAAATATTGCATGCAAAATTCTACTTTCCTCATTTGCATTTGTTAGTAGTAAAGTAGAATTTGATTTAGTAACAAAGTAAAAAAAAGTGTATTGATGAGATTGGTGATTGGCCTTACCAACAACAATTTTGGAGTTGTCTTGTGTGTAAAAAATGCTCACCAAATGTGGGGTGAACTCAACTCTCCTTCCCGTTCCCATATGTGTCATTTGATATCCAAAGAGAAGATTAACATAAAGCTTCGAAATGTGCAAGCCATTCTCAAAACTTCCAGTTCTAACATCTACCCTCCCTAATCCAATTGCTTCTATTGGAGAGTCATCTCCCATGAGAATAGAAGGACCATCATATGGTTTAAAGATGAGAAAGAATCGTTTGTGGCTGTCATGTGACATGAAGCTCTAGAGCCTATGATCTATGCATCTGGAGAACAATGAATAGCAATTAATGCATGTGCATTACCTTTTTTTTCTAGTGCTTTTTCTTCCTACTTCTTCTTGGCACTTTCTGGAATATAGTTACAAAGACCTTATTCTATTGAAGTGTTTGTGACATGAGGTCAATGGTCTTCTTCGTGCGTGATGATTTTGGCTGGTAAACATGGTTCCAGCAGGTGCTCTTTGATTTGTCATTTTTGTCCTTCTCTTTTGAGCTGGTAGATTCATTTGGAGGTTTGAGATTGCCTTCTTTTCTTGGATTTGGTTCCTTCTTCCCTTTTCTTTTGGATTGTTGATTCAACATTGAATTGTTCTTCCCACTTACATGCACATCAAGTGCAAGAGAATTGGAAATTTTTAATATAACCTTCTTAATGAGCTTATCCTGCTCATATATCAAAGATTTAATAAAAACATCAAGTATGGGTATCATCAAAGTTGCTTTTGTTGTAAATATGACTATGTGAAAGGTGGAGACAAATATAGCATACTCTGGACCTAATTTTGACATAATAGTAACAATTAAGCAATATGTGGAGGCTCCAATTTTGATAAAGGTAGATTTGATTAAGCAATATGTGGAGGTTCCAATTTTGTCTTCAACTGATTTGTAAAAAAGGGTTGAGTCTTCTTTTGTGTAGGCGCATGAGGTGATAAATTAAGATTTCTAAATGAAGGACATTTTATTGTTTTCTTCGTTGTTGAATTCAACTCATATTCTATTGTATGTAGAGTGATTTGTTTTCTGCTATTTCGATAAAAAATGATTTTTTTCGCATATGATCTTTTTTCTTCTCTTTAAAGTCAGTTACTTCCAAAATTGTAAAATGATGAAATAGGAATCAATATGTCTAAGCAGTAAATCAATTTAAAGTTCAAATCTAAAGGGCTAGTTCATGCCCTAAAATAAAGTGTTAATTTAGAGGAATTTGTTTTTCGTGTTCTTGAAAAATTTATAAAAAATCATGTATGGCATCATTATCAGCATCACAAGAAGCTGAATGGGTCCTACACTACAGAGTCTCCAACCACTTATCTCCATTCACAAAAGTTTTTTTTCTCCCTCTATCTTTTCAGCATCACTAGAATCTTGGTTGATGATCACTACTTAACTATTTTTGAACAAGGGGTAGTCAAAATTTTCAAGTGCAAGATCAAAAGATTGTATTTGAAATTGCTCATCCTTAGAAGCTATTGGATCACTAAAAGACTATTTCTTGTAAACTTTTGTAGTACACAATGATCTAGTAAGAAGAAAAAGAAGAAAACCTTGTAGAGAAGAACAAAGTTGCAAATAATAAGGAAATTTTATTAATCCTTTTCAATCTATATGAATTACAAAATTTATATAATCTCAAGAGCATAAATTATACAAGAAATGCATGTAATTTCTGAATAGAAACTGAAGAGGTAGAGAGAAAACTCCTTCGTTAACTTAAATGCAAGTTACACATCATGCAACATTATTTACTCTGTAATTCATGGGAAACAAGAAGAATAAGACTAGTTAGAGTTCATAGTAACACCCCTGCTTAAGTCTAGCTAAGGAGACAAGTCTAATGAAAGGAAAGAGAAAAAGAGGAAACATTTGACTAGAATAAAACACCCCCCTTTAAATTTACATTAACTCTACATGGTAGCTACTATGTCGTAGTTTCCTTCACCTCATGAAGGTCTAACAAAAAGTAAAAATTAAAATAAGTGGCATGGAAGGACCAAATATCCCCCTAGAATGTGTAGTCAATGGTAGATGCTCGAAATTGGATGTAAAAGATGGTCCACAATCATCGAACATCATTCCTTTCTTTAGGAGCAAACAAAACCAAATATAGATGTAGGAATGCTTCCCATTCTAGATAGGAATTTGTTAGAAGTGGAATCCAAATGTATGATGATGTCTCTAAAAGTTGCTTAGTAATCTCCATGTCAATATTGAAAATTGCCATAATCAGATCAGACGTTATTGAAGATGAAAATCTAAAATCTGATGAAGACCATTTGAAAATATAGACAGTTGGCTAAGAAAAATCATAAGGTGCTACGTCATCATGTGGATCCAATAGAAGGAAATGGTAAAAAATAATAGAGTAGTAACATTTTGCAAAACACGATCACATCGGAGCTCTCCTGTTGTAACATTTTGCTGGTGTGAAAGAAGAAAATAAGGCCCATTCTCACAAAAAGGAGAGATCCTACACTTTTCTCGCCTTTTACAAAATGTTAACACTCTTTTATTTTTACCCCCAGCATTTTCACTTGAATCCTTTCTCGTCTGCACAATCATCGTATATTATCGTTGAAGTTTTAATGAGTCGCCAACATCTTCACTTGAATCCTTTCTCACTTGCACAATCATCTTATATCATTGTTTAAGTTTTAATGAGTTGTAAAACGTAGATGAAGTTTTAATGAGCACGCTAGGACGACAAGATAGCTTTAACGTCGGAGTTGAATCCTCTTCCAGTTTCAGTGACAAACCCAGTTTCAACCATACGACAGAGACTTGAGAAACCGACAAAGAGGACATACATATTAAAGAATGACTGAGTGATGGAGCCATCGACAAGCTTCAATCTTACCTTTATTTTTATCACCAATAATCTTATTTTCAGAAAGATTCAATCTTACATACCTCAGAGTCTTCTGTTTGTTCTGATTTTCATGTTCCTGCACTTCTTCACTGGTAGCAACAACATCCGGGTTAACTATTTCTACCCGATCAATCTGCTTAGGTTCTTCAGTTTGAATAGGGTTTAGAACAATATGTTGGGCATCATCATATCCACATGCTCTGATCTCTTTCCCAAGGTTCTCATCCACCTTCACATTTGGACTTTCCACTATCTTTCTTAGTCTTTTATTGTAGCACCGGTAGGCTTTTCTCTTTGTTGAATATCCCAAGAAAATTCCTTCATCACTTCTAGCGTCAAACTTTCCTATATCCTCATCTCTCTTGATATAAAATTTGCTACCAAATACTTTGAAATATCTCATAGTAGGAACATGACTAGACCATAGCTCATAAGAGCTCTTACTAGTATCACCTTTAATATGAACTCTGTTGAATGTGTATACAGTAGTGCTAATAGCTTCTCTCCAGTAGATTTTTGGAACATTTCCTTCAATCAACATAGTCCTTGCAACATCCAAGATGGTTATGTTCTTCCTTTCAACAACTCCATTCTGCCGAGGGGTTCTAGGAGCAGATAA
This sequence comes from Cryptomeria japonica, assembly GCF_030272615.1. Classification (NCBI taxonomy): domain Eukaryota; kingdom Viridiplantae; phylum Streptophyta; class Pinopsida; order Cupressales; family Cupressaceae; genus Cryptomeria; species Cryptomeria japonica. The sequence goes on along the minus strand of NW_026729555.1, from coordinate 40,727 downwards.
TTGTCTTCTAATTCCATGCTTCTCACAGAATGAATTGAACTCACCGGAACATAATTCTCCACCTTTTTTAGATCTAAGACATTTTACCTTTAGTCCAAATTCAGTCTCCACCTTTGCTTTGAATCTCTTGAACTTGTCCAATGCTTTTGATTTCTCCTTAAAAAAGACAACCCATATCATCTTGGAATAATCATCAATTCACAACATGAAATATCTGTCACCCTGCACACTTCTAACATTTGTAGGTCCACATAGGTCAGTGTGCACAATATTAGCAATCCATCAGATGTATACTGCTTTCTCTTGAAATAAATCCTTGTTTGCTTGCCCAATTGACATTCCTTACATACCAAATTAGAAGGCTTAACAATCTTAGGCAGATCTCTAACAACTTGTGTAGAACTGATCTTAATCATTGAATCAAAATTTACATGACACATTCTCCTATGCAACAACCATCTCTCATCAATTTGAGCAATCAAACAACTTTTCTCACCGACATTCAAATGAAAAATGTTAGCTTCAGTCTTAGTTCCAGATGCAATCTTTATACTAGAGGCATTTAGGATCTTGCATTTTCCATTCTTGAATTGTAGATCATAACCTTTATCAACCATCTGTCCAACACTCAAAAGATAATGCTTCAATCCTTCAACATATAAGACATCATAAATGTTATTCTTACTATCAAAAGAAATTGAACCTCTCCCACGGATCACACAGGATTTGTCATCTCCAAATCTAACTATTCCACCATCATATCTTTTCATACTCACAATTTTTTTTTTATCACTAGTCATATGATTTGAACAACTACTGTCAATTACGCATTCATCTTTCTCTTCAACTTTAGCAGCTAAAACTTTCTCCTCAACAGTACAACCAATGGAACCAATAGGTATAGGTCAATCTTCCTTAATGGGAAGAAATACAACTTCATCCCCTTCAGATTCATCATTTGTAACATCTTCATCAGTGGCATAATATCAGTTCTTTTGATTTATATACTTTTGGTTAGGCTTGTAAGGCTTAACATACTTCTCATGCTTCTCATATATCATTCCTATAATGCTCATCAAACTTATCATGCCTGTCATACTTAACAATTCTCTTTGGGAATCTAGAAGCTAAATGTCCTATCTTATTGCAAGAGAAACATTTCAAAGGCAATTTGTCATCATACTTACCAGCTCCTTTAGGCAATCTTCGAGCAATAAATGCTTCAAGCTCATCGAGTTCTTTTTCTTGCTCTTCCATCTCTCTTCTCTCTCTTTCATATCTAGATATTCTGCATTCATCAGGATCATACTTCGGCTTTCTGGATATAGATGCTGATGCTCTAAATGCTATCTCAGACTTTCCATGTGACTCTCCAAATTTGCTCATCTCAAAAGAATCAATCATTCCAACTGGCATATCTCTTGTTACTGTAGTCACACTTCGAATCTCATCAATAGAAGCAACTTTATGTTGATAAGCAGGAGGCAAAGATCTCAGTACCTTAGCAACTATTTCATCTTCTTCAAGGGTTCCACCGGTACATCTGATACCTAGGACCAGATCATTCACCTTAGCCATGAAAGAATGTATGTTCTAATCATCTCCCATCTTCAGCATCTCATACTTTCCTTTCAAACTCTGTAACTTAGCAACTTTCACTTGTTTATCACCTTCATATAGGATTTCAAGCTTCTCCCAGATCTCATGTGCGGTCTGAAGTCCCATTTCTCTTATCAACAGTAATTGTTCCATTCAGAGGAGCTTCCTTGATCTTAACCGATCTATTCAGAGGAGCAGAATAGGTATTCTTTGTAATCTTCCAGTAATCTTCTCCAAGACATTTCAAGTGCACTTCCATCTAGTTCTTCCATATACCATAGTTACTTCCATCAAACCTCAGACTGTCCTTCTTAAAGATAACACCTACAACTGCCATCCCAAATCTTCTCAAGAGGTTAAGCTTCTTCCGGGGGATCTAGCTCTGATACCAATTGTTGGTAGCAACAATGAAGGAAGACTGAGAGGGGAGGGTGAATCAGTCTTCACCGGATCTACAAACTTAACCACAAATACTGATTTGATAAACTGTAGAAATGATAAATATAAGTAAATTGAAAGCACAACACACACCAAGATTTTGATGTGGAAAACTCAGTCAAGGGAAAAACCATGGCGGGAACCTACCCAAAGTAAGATGATACTCTGCAGTAGTATGTGAAAATATTACAATAAAGAATGCACATGCATTCAGACACATTGCCTAGAGCTCACTGCTCAAAAGATAATGACCCGGAAGGCTAAAACCCTTAGGGAAGTCTCACTGACTTACAACAAGTTTCAAACTACAATTTAGAAGAAATGAACTAAAAGAATAGCATCTCCAAATGCCTAATTATAGTTCCGATTAAGCACAGTTGTTTGCTTAGCAATATCAATCTCTCCACAATCAAAACACTGAAAGATGAATAACTTGATCACACATACACCAATCTCTGATAATGCAGACACAACCTCGACACCTAAATTATATGACAATATCACCTATATATACAAATCATCAACCTTGACAACAAGGTCAACTAAACCCTCAACTCACAATTACAAAATTACATCACACGATATAAAGATCAACCTTCAGACCAATATAATGATTTACATGACACAACATGGATCTAATTCAAATTCCCAATCACTTAACTCCATCGAAAATCATGCCAAAAACAACCGCAACACGCTACACCACCAAAAATACTACATAACATGAAAATCATCATCGGTTCATAGAAACCATAAAAAAACTTGCACAACAATCAATGTGAATCATCAAAACAAATAGGACGCGACTAGGAAACACCAACAAGCACATTAGAATCATCAAAAACATCTGCACCAACACCACTTATCAAATCTTCAACTGTCAACGACTAAAAGCTCAAGAACACATCCAGTCAGCAACTGTCACGAAGAAAGATAACTTGCAGAGCACCAAATGACAAGCCATCTAAAAAGAATATACACAAGCCCATTCTAAACAATCTCCCAAAATCTCAGCTCAAGATTTGATTCCACCAGAATATATCGGAGGAAATACTAAACTTTGCAAAGCACCAAAACTGTAAAACAAAATTGCAAAACCGAATCATAAGATCTTCTCAATCTGCAATCACCCGGAGCAAATCACAGGAATATGTTGACATCAATGACAATAACATATCCTAGTAGCAACAATATCCAACAATCTCCAACATATTGCTTCTTACTTGACCAACAAATGGGGCCAAATCCCAAACTAAGAACATATCTAGAAGTGGAATTGTGATCAATAATGTCACCAACCCAATCAAAATTAATGTAGCCAATGAGATCCAAAGTACATCCTATTGATTAATGAATCTCATAGTTGATGGTTCCCCAAACATATTGTAGTATACATTTGGGAACTTTTCGATGCATCTCATGTGGCTTCTAGTTGTATATGGAAACATCACTCATTACATATGAGAGATATAAACCACAATGAGTGAGCTAAAGAAGACTCCCCACAAGTTGATGGCACTGTGTGCAATGAACCAATGGTGTACCCTTGCCATCTTCAAGATTTAATCTTGCTACGAAAGGTGTGGCTATTGGCTTGCAGTCAATCATGTGAAACTAAACCAAGAGATCTCTCGCATACTTAGATTGAGGAACTTTGATTCTTGATGCATTCTGGTTGATTTCAAGTCCAAGGAAAAAGTGTAGGAGACCCATGTCTCTCATGGAAAATCTGTCATGCAAAGTAATTTTAATTGCAACAATGGTTGTGATTGAATCACTTGTAATTAGTAGGTCATCTACATAAAGTATTATGATCAACCGGGAGTTATATGTTCTCATCATATAAAAATTTGGATCAAATTTGCACTGCATGAAATTTTGAGACAAAAGGTAAAATTCTATTTTAGCATCCCAAGCTCTAGGTTCCTACTTGAGGCCATAGAGTGACTTCTTGAGTTTGCATACTATTGAGGAATTTTGTACATACCCTTGTGGTTGTTCCATGTAGATATCCTTCTCGAGATCACCATGAAGAAATACGTTATTTACATCCATGTGATGAACCTCCCACCCTCTTGCTACTACAATGGCAAGAGCCAGCTAAATGAAGTTAATTTTTTCCATTGGAGAAAGTGTCTCATCATAGTCAATGCCACGAAATTGCTGAAATCCTTTGGCTACCAACCTTTCTTTATATATACTCACATGTCCACCTACTGATTTCTTTGTCCTATAGACCCACTTACATCTTACATTTGACAAGCTTGTGATCAGAGGGAAGTGGAACCAAATCCCAAGTTTGATTCAGAATGACCCAATCATACTCCTCATCCTGCTTCCCCAAGATGATTCCCTATAGCTTCTGCATAAGTTTGAGGGTCAAATGTTTAAACCACATAGGCATTCATTGACATGATGGGATCAGTAGTTGAGAGTGCATGAGGGACATCATATATATTAGCTAAGCTCCTTGATCTTTGGTTTATCATAGGGGATATTGAACATCTTTGGAATCCAAATTAGAAATTGGATATGGATCACCACATGTATGCTCTTGTTCCTCTGAATCAAATTCAGAAATGTTTGGATCAAAATGATTACATATATCATCTCTGAGATCTTTAAGAGAAGGAAGCACAAAAGCAGTGACATGTTGTTCCTAAGATGCATGTGGGAGACTTCCATCAAAGTAGACACGCCTCTCAATGAAGAGCTTTTTTGTTGAAAGATCTATTAGTTTGTCTTCATTTACACCATCTTGATATCCAATAAAAATACATTCTTTTCCTTGAGGCTCAAATTCCTTCCTCTAGTTTGCAAGAATGAATACCCATGCACATGATCCAAAAGTGCAAAAATGTTTGACTTCAGGTTAGATGCCTTTTCATGCTTCAAAGTGTTTTTTTCCTTTGACAGGTTTGTGAGGAGATCTATTTTATTTGTATGAAGCATTGTTGATTGCTTCAGCCCATAATTTTGAGGAAATCCTAGACCTAGTATGCAACATGCAACTAGCTATCTCTCTTAAAGATTAGTTCTTCCTCTCAACTACCTCATTTTGCTATGGAGTGTAAGGAATTGTGTTTTGCAATTGTATTCTTTCTTCATCACAAATATGATGAACATAACTATTGACATACTTGCCCCCATTATCTATGTGGAGGATCTTGATCATTTTCCCAAATTGCTTCTCTACATGGGTTTGAAAATATTGAGGTTCCTAAACACCTCAGACTTGAATTTGAGAAAATATACCCATGTGTATCTGGTACAATCATGAATGAATGTTAGCATATTGTGAATAAACTCTAAAGGACAAGAGGCTCTCCGTGAATTGCTCCTCAGAAACTCTTTTTGTGGATTTTTTCGAAGAGCACAACTTTCACAAATTCCATCAATTTTTTTTATAGCTAGCAATCCTTTTACCGTTCTTTGTTTTCTAAGTTTCTACATGTATCTAAAGTTTAAATAACCAAATCTTTCATGCAAAATTCTACTTTCATCATTTGCATGTGTTAGTAGTAAAGTAGAATTTTATTTAGCAACAAAGTTAGAAAAAGTGTACTGATGAGATTGATGATTGGCCTTACCAACAACAATTTTGGAGTTGTCTTGCATGTCAAAAATGGTCACCAAATCTAGTGTGAATTCAACTCTCCTTCCCATGCCCATATGTGTCATTTTATATACAAGGATAAGATTAACAGAAAGCTTCAAAATGTGCAAGAGATTCTCAAAAATTCTAGTTCTAAGATCTACCCTCCCTAGTCCAATTGATTCTATTGAAGAGTCATCTCCAATGAGAATAGAAGGAACATCATATGGTTTTAAAGACGAGAAAGCATCATTTGTGGCTGTCATGTGATGCGAAGCTCTAGAGTCTATGATCCATGCATCTGGAGAAGAATGAATAGCAATTAATGCATGTGCATTACCTATTGTTTATGGTGCTTTTTCTTCCCACTTCTTCTTGGAACTTTCTGTAATATATTTAGTTACCAAGGTTATTTTTTTGAAGTGTTTGCAACATGAGGTCAATGGTCTTCTTCATGCATGATGATTTTGGCTAGTAAACACGGTTCCAATAGGTGCTCTTTTATTTGTCATTTTTGTCCTTCTCTTTTCAGCTAGTAGATTCATTTGGAGGTTTGAGATTGCCTATTCTTGGATTTGGTTCCTTCTTCCCTTTGCCTTTGGATTGTTGATTCGACATTGAATTTTTCTTCCCACTTGCATGCACATCAAGTGCACGAGAATTGAAAATTTTCAAGATAACCTTCTTAATGAGCTTATCCTGCTCATATATCAAATACTTAATAAAAGCATCAAGTGTGGGAATCTCCTTCTCTGAGTCTTCAGAGACCTCCTCCTCTGAGGAAAGGCTAATCTGGATTTTGCCTTTAGTTTTTTTTTTCCTTTCGAGGAAGAAGGTCTTGTTTTAATGTGTTTCCTCTTCTTACCAGTTTCATAATCCGAAACATCCATACTCTCCTCAGAATCGCTCAACGGGTCACTGTCAGTCTCCTCATCCATTGAAAAGGCAGAATCAGACCCATCCTCCTCAGACTCTACAGAGGGCTGCATGCCGCCAATTTGATTGGCCTTAAGATGGTCATAAATGAGGACCATCAAGCCTTGGTGCATGGCAATATCCCCCATAGGGTTTTCTTTATAAGCCTTTATGGTTGCATTCATCGAACAGAGCAGAAAATAAGGAAAATTAACCTTCTCATCATGCCTAAAGTGATTCAGCAAGATGAAATGGAACCCATAAACTTTTTTAAACCTACCATATAATGTAATATAGTGCATTAAAACAAAGAGGACATCCCGCCAAGGTTTAACAAAAGCTCTGGATGGGTAGTAAGTTTTACTTAACTTAACCAGTCATTTTTTCTCCTTCTCAGTTTCCGGGTATCTGTCGATGGCCTCCTTACTGACTTTCCTGTCTCTGTAGAAGTTGCACCCTTCCCTTCTGAGGCTCGTGGCTTGGGTAATGAGGTCTTCATCAATTTCTACAATCTGGTCTCCCATTTTCACCATACCCTTTCTCCAGTTTTTGCTGAAAAAACTGGTAATCGTGCCATCTCATCTATGGAGCTTTTCCATGAATTTTGAAAAGCCACCCTTCTGTAGAATACTCTAGACCTCCTCCTTCTATTTCCATTCTCTGCAACTGCTTGGCTCATATTGCCTCCTGTTACCACCCATTTTTTCTTTGTTAAGGGCTGGATTTTGAAACTTGCAGAATGGATTAGCCATAAAGCTTTTCGAAACTATCAAATTAACCCAGAAAGCGTGGGAATTGATGGACAGGCTATTATGATAAATGAGGCTCTCATTATTATTATAACTCGAAGTACTCCGATTAGACCTTTTAATTATTATTCAGTACATCAAAAATCTTAGGAGTGCTTGTGTATCGGTCCTTGAAGATGATTTGTCTGACATTTTCAGGGAGTGCTTGTTCTCACGTCCACGTAATCATTTCATCCTTGTTCACCGCCGCATTAGCATCCTAGTCAGCAGAGTCGTTGGCCTCTCGGTAGATGTGGGATATGTGGCATTTTTGAAAGTACTGATGAGGTCTTTAGCGGCTTCAATAATATTGTTGATAGACCATGATGGCTTTGAGGTCCCCTTTAGACATTTAATAATATTGTTTGAGTCCCCTTCAAGCCATAAGTAAGGGTAGTTCCATTTTTTAGCAAGGATTAAGCCTTGGAGAGCTGCCATGGCTTCAGATTTATGATTTGTTTGGCTTCCAATAGGGACAACAACCATTTCCTTGCAATTTCCTTTCTCATCTCTAAGAATAGCTCTGCAACCAGCTGGGCCCGGGTTTCCTTTTGCAACACCATCAAAGTTAACTTTGAACCAACTATGAGGAGGGGTTTGCCATCTGGCTTCAAGTCTTTTATTGTGGTTGGGGTTAGGGCTGTTAGCAACCTTCAAATTCCATGAACTTAAGATGATAGATTCCAAAGGGTTGTTCGAGAAACAGGGTCCCTCCATGATCCCAATATTTTCCACAATCGCCCATTAAATTTTCTGGAACACAATGTCTTGATTGAGGGATAGATCTCTGAAGATACGATTGTTTCTTTCTTTCCATAATCCCCACAGGATGTGAGGGAGAGATAGCTTCCATAGAGATCTCAAGAAGGAGTTAGTCCTATGAAAATTCCAGGAGGAAAACAGGTCACTGATTGTGTTAGGAAACACCCAGTCAATGCTAAAACTCTTTAGAAATCTTTCCCAGACAGAGGAAGAATAGGAACAATGAATGGCCAGGTGGTCCATAGACTCTTCCTCTTGGAGGCATAAAGCACATCTATTAGGGAGGGCGAAGCCTCTGCTCTTAAGGTTGTCTAGGGTCAAGATCTTATTTTGGAGGATGGTCCAGTAAAATAAATTTATTTTGGGGGTAAGACCCTTAATCCAGGCTTTAGACCAATAAGGATTATCATGAGGGATGGAGGAAAGGACACAGTACATAGAACAAACAATAAGAGAACATTTGGGTTCATATTTCCATATAAGAGAGTCTTCCTCTTTATTCAACCAGACCGAATACAGATGAATCTTGAGCTTAGAAAGGCTAGAATGGATACTTTCAATATTTTGCCATTTGTTACCAGTTCAGTAATTAGCAACTGAGGAGCCGAAAGTTTTAATACAGGAGGGAGCAAGGGGGGCCCATTCATTGAATTCCATCAAGGGTTTATCAAAAATCCAGGGATCCTCCCAGAATTTGACTTTCCTGTCATTTTCTACTTTCCAGATCACTCCTTTAGCAATGCTTTCTTTACACTTAGAGGCATAGTTCCATATATGGGATCCATTAATACTAAGGTCCAAGTTAATAAAAGAAGATAGAGAAGAGGACAGAAGAAAGTACTTACTTTGCTGTATTTTGCACCATTCAGTATCAGCATGGAACATTCTCCAAACTTGTTTTGACAGGAGGGATTCATTTAAGGTTCGGATTTTCCTCGGGTCCAGACCACCTCTGCTTTTCGGTCTACAAACCTGGTCCCAAGCCACCAAAGACATTCTTTTTTTGTCCTCAACCCCAGACCACATGAATTTTCTTTTAATTTTCTCAATAGCGTCAACATACTTTATTGGAATTCTGAAGAGACTTAGTGCATAGATCGAAATACTTTGAAGAGAGGCTTTAAGAAGTTGGCGCTTTCCAACCTGACTTAAAAGGGCTCCTTTCCAACCAGCTAGTTTTTTATGAAACTTATCCACTAGAGAACTTCAAAAAAGATCAGGAGGAGTGATGCCCATGGGGAGGCTAAGATAGGTAGCTGGAAGATCAACAATTCTATAATCTAGGATTCTACTGATTCGCTATTGTCTTCTCTTAGGAGTATTAATGAAGAAAACTTCTCTTTTGACCCAATTAATAAGCTGGCCAGAAGCTGAGGCAAAGTTACAAAGAGTGCTCTTCAAAATTTTAGCTTCAGAGATGCTCGAATCCCCCATGATGATAGTATCATCAACAAATTGTTGGTGGGAGCAAATGAGGTCAGCAGAGGAGGGTTGGAGTCCCTTAAAGGATCCTTGCAGAACCATGTTTTCCATTGACCTTTCAAAACATTCTGCCATGATGATGAAGAGGATGGGAGATATGGGATCCCCTTGCCTTAATCCTCTAGAAGCTTGGAAAAAGGGGGAAGGTGAACTATTGACAAGAACAACAAAAGAGGCAATGGAGATAAGCTGGCTGAGGAGGTCAATAACTCTAGTGGAGAAACCAAAAGCCATAAGAACCTTTATAAAAAAAGGCCAGTCAACCCTATCATAGGCTTTGGAGATATCAAGCTTGAGAATGAGGCCCTGCTTCTTTGCTCTAACCAAAGAGTGGATATTCTCATGGACAGTTGTAATTGAGTCAAGAATTTGTCTTCCGGGGACAAAACCATTCTGTTGGTGATTAATCAAAGCAGGAAGGACGAACAAAATTCTAGTAGTAAGAACCTTGGAGATAATCTTATAAAAAGAATTGCATAAACTGACGGGTCTAAAATTGTCCATAGAGTCAACACCTAGGGTTTTGGGGATGAGAGCAATGAAAGTGCCATTGATTTCTTTCAAAAGTTTTCTGGCCCCAAAGAATTCCTTGACTCCATTGGAGACATCTTTCCCTACAATATCCCAAAAATCTTGAAAGAAGAACATGGGGAAACCATCTGGGCCCGACGCTTTATTGCCATCAAAAGAGAAAACGACATTTTTTATTTCCAAGGTCGAGGGGATGGAAGAGAGGGAGGCATTCAATTGATCATCAATGAGACAAGGGATGTTATGAAGAAAAGAGGATTGAGCTTCAACATCCAAACTGTGATCCCTTTTGAGTAGTTCTGAGAAACACCTTTTAGCTTCGATCCTAATTCCTTCGTCCTCAACCAGCTCCCCATTGTTCACCTTAAGTTTGGTTATCATATTAGCTGCTTTGTGCTTGATCGTTGTCATGTGAAATAATCTAGTGTTCCTATCTCCTTCCTTAAGCCAAATGCATCTTGATCTCTGCTTCCAGAAAGTTTCCTCTTTAGTGATGATATCATAGTATTTTTTGAGATGTTCATTTTCCTTAGCAATGGATACTATATTGAAACTGTCCTTCTGAATTTGGTCCTTTATTGTCTTAAGGTCTTCTTGGATTTTGCCTTTGGCCTCAAAGATATTCCCAAAGCTGGATTTGTTCCAGGGTCTTATGTTATCCTTTACACTTTTTAGCTTCTTAACAACTTTATACATAGACGTTCCCTCAACTTGGATACTCCACCATTTCTGAATATTACTTTTGATATCTGGGTGTAGGGTCCATATTTTTTCAAATCTAAAAGGGAAGTGTCTTCTTCTGTTAATTGAATTAGCAATTAAGGTAATAGGAAAGTGATCTGACCCAACCCTAATATGGGCCATTAGAGAACATAAATAGTGACTGTACCAATCATCAATTAACTTTATAAAAGGACAACCATGAAATACAACGAATACAAAATAATGAACTCAGTACACATTTATTGGATTGAATATCAACATTTATATATATCAAAAAAAGGCATGTCTGCCAAGTCAATACAAGTATTACAAAAATGTGGCATATACCATGTCCAAATCAATATACAATAAAAATGTAGAATATATCTACATGTATTGGTCATTCTATGACCAAAACTAACACTATATGATCCTAAACTTGTGGTGGATCATCAAAATCAAGCCTCTTCGATGTAGTACGCGACTCTGTAGATAGATGCAAAACCACAATTCAAAAGCCAAGTTAAAATTCTTTTGTAGAAAATAGTTCACAATTAACAACATAACTATGCATTTAACTATAATTGCTTTGCAATTGAAATGTAGATTACCTCATCGACTGATCTAGGAGCTAATGTCTTTGCTCTCCTCTCCTTGTCACTCTTAGGAGTTTTCTTGAAGACATACTTAAAAGGATCCACGTTATAGGCGTACTGTGAAGGGGTCTATTGTAGATTAAATGTACAATTAATACAATGTACTAACATAAATATATCAAAAACACTTAAAAGCTATAATATAGAGAACAATGACGTATCCGTGCCTGAGATGCTTCTCTAATGGACTCAGGATGGCTCACCATCGATGGAAAAACTGTCGCTATTACTTTTACAAAAAATTATCAAAGATTAAATACAATTAATATAATGATAAGTATTGTAGGTTAAAAACAATTAATGTAATATATCAAACAAAAGTGTACCGGATCCTGGGATGCTTCTCTAGTGCACGAAGGAGGGCTCACCATTGATGAAACAACTATGGATATTTTCTGTATGAAAAAAATATAATATTATAATATATCACAAGTTCACATGAACACGTGCATATAATCATGAAATCAAGAAAATAAAGTAGAGATACATACTTTCGCCCTCTCTTGATCCATGGGCGAATCAGGTGCATTCAACAAATAAACATAGCTCAATGGTAGCTGTACATGTAAAATAGACAAAAAACACCAATCAATCTACAAACCCCAACTAATACTTGATTTCAACATTTTCAAACAATTGTACAACTAAAAATGTGTTCAATTACCTTCTTCCCATGTTTTGGCATCTTCGAGGAATTCTTTTTCTTAGGATGAGGCCTAGATGCGGAGGGGGTACCTTTAAAAAACAAAATTAACATGAGATATTAGTACAGATAATATATTAAACATAATTTAAAAAATCTACAATGAAATGACTTGCCTATTCCATCAAAACAATACATAAAAAGGGTTGTACAAAACATGATACTGTATAGCTTTGTAGGCCAAAATCGATCGTTGAGAGCGTGATGTCATTAATCTGGGACATTTGGTCCCCTATCAACACCTACAATAAAAAAATTGGACCAAGCATTAAAGATGGTATATCTTGTAATATTTTTGAATTCAAAGTGTACTATTCTATTTTAACATGTTACAAAATTTATACCTTAGGCATCGAAGTTGCAGCTCTAGTAACTGGGGGAGGAGTATGGGATACCATTGCTGCATCCTAAAAATGCATATTATTTGTCTCAATTTAAATCGATTTATAAATGAAAATTCATCTATGTAATTACAAATTTAAAGTGACTGATAAATAAAATGCTATGAATTCAAATCAACACACCCGTGTCTGTCACTGATGGGCAAACACCATGTCCATCAACTCATTTATCAGTGCAAAATCCTCAGCTATGCGGGCCTGACATCTACTCTCGCAAATCGTGCATGAATGAGATATGGATCCATCTGCACTGACCACATCATCTATCCCCAAGCATATCCCCGAGCAACTGACACACATATGCTAAATGGGCTCTCTATTGCCACTTGGAGCAACTAATGGCTCATAATCCAGTATAATAGGGTGTGTAACGATGTCCATGCTGGATGATGGCACCAGTCAATGTTGTGGCCACCTGAAGAGTCTATATCTCCATTGACTCTTTTTGCTCTATGAGGACAACCTGATGCACCTTGGGTTTGGGTGCTAGGGGGTGACGACTCTACAGGGGTACTCACTTATGGGCTCCAGGTCTATCTTGGGCAGAGCCACCACCTCTACCATGGAACTCTCTCATGTCAAAATAGTTTGGCCGCACATTGAGCACAAACTCACAGTATACTTTTCTCAAAAAATACAATGGCACCTCATAATTATTACAAGATGGATCATCAAGACCATCCACCACCTCTGTCAAAAAAGATTCTTCATCTGCACATTGGTACACCAATGTATGGGAAACTTCTTTGCATTAAGAGGTAACGATTGACTAGTTTTAGGATCAACAAAAAGGGCACATATTTGTTGTTTACTAATATTTTTGTTTTTGACTCCCTCGTATGATAACCCATCAGCATAGTATTGACGACACCTATCCCTAAAGTTTCCCCATTTTGTAATTTGTGTGGAAACAACTATGGCATCACTAGCTAATGTTTCTAGTCTAGTGGCGAGGGATTTATGATGCTCAAGTTTGGATGTTTTCAATTTATCAATCAGTCTATTGATTTTAGACGTATTTTGCCCTAATTGATTAATTAATTGCTCCTGTGTTTCAGGTGTGCAGTCAAAAGGAGAAATTGGGGGTGTATCTTGTGGGTTTTTAGGAGATGCATTTTGTTGTTCTTATTGTGGATTATCATAATCTGGTTTTTGAAACAAAAAATGAAAAAACCTAATCAAAATTAATAAAATTAAATTCAAAACGTAAAACAAATTGAACAAACAGGAAAGAAAGACAAAAATTAACAAAATCTAACCTTGATCCATAGTGTCTGGAGGAGAAATGAGGCACCCCATTCGAAGTTTGGAGGAGAAATGAAGCACCTCGTTTGCGGTTTGGTGGAGAAAATGGAGAAAACATGTGACTATCATGGGAAAATAACCCATTTTTTTTTTAAAAAAACTTTTTTTGACAGGTACCTTGTACGTGTTTCTTTAGGGATTATTAGCACGTACGTGCTCATTTTCCTATATGTAGTGTGTACACGCTCATTTTCCTAAAGGTAGTTTGTACGCGCTCTTTTTCCTAAAAGCGTGTGTACGTGCTACCTTTTCTAGGCTCGGGAACAATGGACCTGAGCTCGTACGAGGTGATTTCAAATTTTATAACCACGTACGCGCTTCTTATTTTTCCATGTTTGTTTTGGGTGGTGTCCACTTTTCTGACCACCATCTTCGTGCACATACCCTTGTAGAACTAGTAGGATTTTTTCTTTATTGAATATCAAGAAAATTTCTTCATCGCTTCTAGCATCAAACTTTCCTATATCTTCATCTCTCTTGATATAACATTTGCTACCAAATACTTTGAAATATCTCACAGTAGGAACATGACCAAACCATAGCTCATAAGGGGTCTTACCAGTATCACCTTTAATATGAATTTTGTTAAATGTGTATATAGTAGTGCTAATCGCTTCTCTCCAGTAGATTTTTGGAACATTTCCTTCAATTAGCATAGTCCTTGCAACATCCAAGATGGTTATGTTCTTCCTTTCAACAACTCCATTCTACTGAGGGGTTCTAGGAGTAGATAATTGTTTTCTAATTCCATGCTACTCACATAATGAATTGAACTCTCCAGAACAAAATTCTCCACCTCTGCCAGATCTCAAACATTTTACCTTTAGTCCAAATAAAGTCTCCACCTTTGCTTTGAATCTCTTGAACTTGTCCAATGCTTCTGATTTCTCCTTAAAAAAGAACCCACATCATCTTGGAATAATCATCAATTAGCAACATGAAATATCTATCACCCTGCACACTTCTAACAATTGTAGGTCCACATAGGTCAGTGTGCACAAGATCTAGCAATTCATTAGATGTATACTTCTTGCTCTTGAAATAAATCCTTGTTTGCTTACCCAATTGACATTCCTTACATATCGAAATAGCATGCCTAACAATCTTAGGCAGATCTCTAACAGCTTGTGTAGCACTGATCTTAATCATTGAATCAAAATTTACATGATACATTCTCCTATGCCACAACCAACTCTCATCAATTTGAGCAATAAAACAACTTTTCTCACTGATATTCGAATGAAAAATGTTAGCTTCAGTCTTAGTTCCAGATGCAATCTCTATACAAGAGGCATTTAGGATCTTGCATTTTCCATTCTTGAATTGTAGATCATAACCTTTATCAACCATCTGTCCAACACTCAAAAGATTATGCTTCAATCCTTCAACATACAAGACATCATCAATGTTATGCTTACCATAAAAAAAATTGAACCTCTCTCACAGATCACACAGACTTTGTCATCTCCAAATCTAACTATTTCACCATCATATCTTTCCATACTCACAAATTTTCTTTCATCACCAGTCATATGTTGTGAACAACCACTGTCAATTATCCATTCATCTTTCTCTTCAACTTTAGCAGCTAAAACTTTCTCCTCAACAGTACAACCAGTGGAATCAATAGGTACAGGTCCATCTTCCTTAATGGCAAGAAATACAACTTCATCCCCTTCAGATTCATCATCTGTAACATCTTCATCAACAGCATAATAGTAGTTCTTCTGATTTCTATACTTTCGGTTAGGCTTGTAAGGCTTATCATAATTCTCATGCTTCTCATATATATCATTCCTATCATTCCTATCATACTTAGCCATTCTCTTCAGGCATCTAGAAGCAAAATGTTTTATCTTATTACAAGAGAAACATTTCAAAGGCAATTTTCCATCATACTTACGAGCTCCTTTAGGCAATCTTCGAGCAATCAATGCTTCAAGCTCATCCAGTTCTTTTTCTTGCTCTTCCATCTCTCTTCTCTCTCTTTCATATCTAGATATTCTGCACTCATTAGGATCATACTTCTTCTTTCCGGATACAGATGCTGATGCTCTAAATGCTATCTTAGACTTTCCATGTGACTCTCCAATTCACTCAGCTCAAAAGCAACAATCTTTCCAACCAAAATATCTCTTGTTACTGTAGTCACACTCCAAATCTCATCAATAGAAGCAACCTTATGTTGATAAGTAGGAGGCAAAGATGTTAGTACCTTAGCAACTATTTCATCTTCTTCAAGGGTTCCATTGACACATCTGATACCTAGGACTAGATCATTCACCTTATCCATGAAAGAACGTATGTTCTCATCATCTCCCATCTTCAACATCTCATACTTTCCTTTCAAACTCTGTAATTTAGCAACTTTCACTTGTTTATCACCTTCATATAGGATTTCAAGCTTCATCCATATCTCATGTGCGGTCTGAAGTCCCATTGCTCTTATCGGCAGTAACTGGTCCATTCAGAGGAGCTTCCTTGATCTTATTAGCAGTAACCGGTCCATTCAGAGGAGTAGAATAGGCATTATTTGTTATATTCTAGTAATCTTCTCCAAGACATTTCAAGTGCACTTCCATCTGGTTCTTCCATATAGCATAGTTACTTCCATCAAACCTCGGATTGTCCTTCTTAAAGATAATACTTGCAGCTACCATCTCGGATCTTCTCAAGCGATTAATCTTCTTCCGGAAGATCTAGCTCTGATACCAGTTGTTGGTAGCAACAATGAAGGGAGACTAAGTGGCGGGGGGGGGGGGGGGTGAATCAATGTTCACCAGATCTACAAACTTAACCACAAATACTGATCTGATAAACTGCAGAAATGATAAAGATAAGTAAATTGAAAGCACAACACACAACACCAAGATTTTGATGTGGAAAAACCACGGTGGGAACCTACCCACAGTAAGATGATACTCTGCAGTAGTATATGAAAATGTTACAATGGAGAATGTACATGTATTCAGGCACATTGCCTAGAGCTCACTGCTCAAAAGATAATGACCCAGAAGGCTAAAACCGTTAGGGAAGTCTCACTGACTTACAACAATTTTTAGACTACAATTCAAATGAAATGGACTAAAAGAATAGAATCTCCAAATGCCTAATTACAGTTTTGATTAAGCACAGTTGTTTGCTCAGTAACATCAATCTCTCCTCAATCACAACACTGAAAGATAAATCACTTGATCACACATACACTAGTCTCTGATAATTAAGACACAACCTCAACACCTAAATTATATGACAATATCACCTATATATACAAATTATCAACCTTGACAACAAGGTTAGATAAACCCTCAACTCACAATTACAAAATTGTATCACATGATACAAAGATCAACCATTAGACCAATATAGTGATTTACATGACACAACATGGACCTAATTCAAATTTCCAATCCCTTAACTCCATCGGAAACCATGCCAAGAACAACCGCATCACGCTACACCACCAGAAATACCACATAACATGAAAATCATGATCGATTCATAGAAACCATCAAAAAATTGCACAACGATCAATGCGGATCATCAAAACATATAGGAAACGACTAGGAAACACCAACAAGCACATTAGAATCATCAAAAACATTTGTACCAACTCCACTTATCAAATCTTCAACTGTCAACAACTAAAAGCTCAAGAACACATCCAATCAGCAACTGTCACGAAGAAAGATAACTTGCGAAGCACCAAATGAAAAACCATCTGAAAAGAAGATACACAAGACCATTCTAAAAATTCTCCCAAAATTTCACCTCAAGATCTGATGCCACCAGAATATACCAGAGGAAATACTGAACTCTGCAAAGCACCAAAACTATAAAACAAAACTGGAAAACTGGATCATAAGATCTTCTCAATCTGCAATCATTAGAGAAAATCATAGGAATATGTTGACATCAATGATAACAACATATCCTAGCAACAACAATGTTCAACAATCTCCAACAAATTGCTTCTTACTTGACAAACAAATGGGGCCAAATCCCAAACTAAGAACATATCTAGAAGTGGATTTGTGATCAATATTGTTACCAACCCAATCAAAATTAATGTAGCCAATGAGATCCAAAGTACATTCTATTGATTAATGAATCTCATAGTTGATGTCTCCCCAAACATATCGTAGTATACATTTGGGAACTTTTCGATGTAGCTCATGTGGCTCCTACTTGTATCTGGAAACATCACTCACTACATATGAGAGATATAGCCCAAACTGAGTGAACTAAAGAAGTCTCCCCACTGTTGGTATTTTTGTATGATTTTGTCATTGATGTCAACACCTATAACACTTATCAAATTTGGCACTTTGGAGGATCAACAATGTTCACTGGCAAGCAAGTGACTTATGCACAGTCACCGGTATTTGGTTCACTGACAGGATATATTGTTCACCAGCACTTGGAATGACATGGAAAACACTTGGGTATGTCGAAGACATCGTTTGGACACTTTGTCTTGGAGATTTGTTCATTGGCATATTCGTATTTGCATATTTGCTATTACTAGCAAATAGGTCCAGAATAAGCACCGACAGGCTTATCTATTCCAGATCAGCACGACACACTTTGAAGATGATTTTGTTGTTATTATAAATGCATTAAGCCGACATGTTGAATCGAATATTGCATCGGGTATTGATTTACTTGTAACTATCTTATTGTAATATCTTGTAGAGCCGACCTACTAAAATTGGTCTTAGGTTATGGTATATATGTAAGATCTTATTTGTAAGATCGATATGCGATTGGAAAAAGGAATTCTAAGAAGGTATATGCGAGAATAAGCAGCATTATACACACAGACATCATTTGAAGGTGAAACAAGGTTTTTGTGAAAGCAATCAGAACTACACTGGTACTGAATCCAACATATGAAGATGCTATTTTGAACAGTACATCATTATTGGATTTAACCATCCAATTGTAGTGAGTGTGACTCCTATTTGTGTTTGAGTAGTGAGCTCTAGGCGCTTGGCCTTTCTGCATGTGCAGACACCATTTGTATACACCTACTATCTGCAGTAGTATCCTCTGATTGTGGGTAAGATTTACCACCGTGGTTTTTCCCCTTACAGAGTTTCCATGTACAAATATTGGTGTTATGTGTTGTGGATGTTATTGTCTTTCTGTTTCATGCATTAATCTTTATCGATATTGTAATTAACTGATAAACTGTCTATCGGCATAAATTTTGGTTTACCGGTATTGAGAATTAAGGTTGGTTAAGTTGTTTTTGGTTTGAATTTATTTGACAACTGATTCACCCCCCTCTCAGTTGTTTCTGGGACCTAACAATTGGTATCAGAGCCTAGTCCTCTTTTTGCAGAAGTTTAACAGCTTGAGGAGATCCAATGTCTACTAACTATTTCAGGAAGGACATTCCTAAACTTGATGGAACCAACTATGGTATATGGAAAATCAGAATGGAGACACATCTAAATTGCATTGGAAAGGACATCTGGGATGTTACAAAGAATGGCTATATTGCTCCTACTCAAAGTCAGCCTAATCCACCTACCTTAGGAAAAGATGAAGAAAATGATTGCAAGGCAAGAGAAGCACTTTTGAGCCCATTATCAGATTAGCAAATCATGAGATTATCAGATAGGTCTACTGCTAAAGCTATTTGGGATCATTTGGAAACATTGAATGAAGGAGATTCCACAGTCAAAATTGCAAAACTTGAAAGCTTCCGGGTCAGGTATGAAAATCTGAAAATGGAAGAAGATGAAAGGATTTCTACTTTTATGGAAAGAGTAAATGAAATTGTTTTGGGTATTAAATGTTGTGGAGGAACCTTAAGTGAAGATGAAATTGTTTCAAAAGTTTTAAGAGGATTGCCACTGGCATATAAAATGACAGTTACTGCTATAAATAAATTGAGAACAATGCCTAATACATCAGTAACTAGGGATACATTGATTGGAAAACTTTCAGCTTTTGAAATTGAGGAATTTGGTCTTGTTGCTACTATAAAGACAAATTTGGTCTTGTTGCTACTATAAAGACAGATTTAGCCTTTAAAGCATCAACATCATCTACACCATCTTTTGACAAATCTGATTGGAAAGCCTTTTATGCAAGAGAACTTGAGGAAAGCAGGAGAGAAAAAGAAGAACTTGAAGCACTATTTGCAAGGAAAATGCCTAAAGGTCCAGTTGGAAGTAAGTATGAAGGTAAAGCACCCTTTAAATATTTTAATTGTAATAATATTGGTCATATGGCTTCAAGATGCCCTGATAGACATGATAGATTAAGAGAAGAAGCTAGAAGAACATACAAGTCTAACCCTGAATATCAGAGATACAGATTTAAGAAGAATAAAGATAAATCTTGTTATCTTGCTGATGAAGGAGTCACTGATGATTCTGATGAAGATTTGGTAGACAATGGATGGGTTTTTGTTGCTATAATAGAAGATCAATCGACACCTACTGTTCAACCGATAGAGCAGGCCCTGGCAGCTAAAGTTGAAGTTAAGGATGAATGGATCATTGATTCAGGATGTTCACATCATATGACTGGTGATAACAGAAAATTCTTGAACTTTAAGGAATATAATGGAGGTTTGGTAAGATTTGGAGATGATAAACCTTGTTTGATCAAAGGAAAAGGTACTATATCTCTTGATGGTAAGCATAATAATGACAATGTTTACTATGTAGAAGGTTTAAAGCATAATCTTTTGAGTGTTGGTCAATTAGTTGAAAAAAGATTTCAGTTACAATTCAAGAATGGAAAATGCAAAATTATGAACAGAACTAGGTTGGAAATTGCAACCGGAAATCAAACTAGAGGTAATATCTTTCATTTGAATAACAGTGAAAAGACATGTTTGATTGCACACATTGATGAAAGTTGGCTATGACATAAGAGACTCTGTCATGTAAATTTTGATTGCATGGTAAAAATCAGTACTACTAAGGCAGTTAAAGACTTACCTAAGATTGTTAAACCTCACAATCCGGTATGTAAGGAATGTCAATTTGGAAAACAAGTTAGAGCATCTTTTAAAAGTATTTCAGAAAAATCCAATAATGCTCTTGACTTAATTCACACTAGTTTATGTGGTCAAGCTAGAACTAAAAGCTTACAAGGTGATAGATATTTTATACTAATCATTGATGACTATTCTAGAATGTGTTGGGTTACTTTTCTCAGAGAAAAATCAGAAGCACTTGAGAAGTTCAAATTATTCAAAGCAATGGTAGAAAATGAAATCGATAAGAAAATCAAATGTCTGAGATCAGATCAAGGAGGTGAATTCACATCTAAGGAATTTAATACATTCTGTGAAGTGAATGGAATCAAAAGACAGTTATCAACACTCCGGACACCACAACAGAATGGAGTTGTAGAAAGGAAAAACAGAACTATCTTGGATGCAGTCAGAAGTATGTTATCTGAAGCAAATCTACCACATGTATATTGGAGAGAGGCAGTAAGCACAACGGTCTATACATTCAACAAAGTTCACATCAAAGGAGAAACCAATAAGACCCCTCATGAACTATGGCTTGGTATTACTCCTACTCTTAAATATTTCAGAATATTTGGAAGTAAATGCTATATTAGAAGAGATCAGTATATTGGCAAATTTGATCCTAGAAGTGATGATGGAATATTTCTTGGTTATTCATCTAAGAGCAAAGCATATAGATGTTTTAACAAGAGATTGCAGAAAATTGTTGAGCAAAAATGTGAAGATTGATGAATAGTTTAGAGGAACTTCAAGGTATATAGACTCTGAACTGGTAATAGAGATACTGACAAATGAAACTACATTGAACCCACCAGCACAGAATGAAAATCCAGTTACACCGGTATCATCTGAAAATTCCACTGTAACTAAGGAACAACAGCAAACGAAGACACCTTGGTATGTAAGATTGGACCATTCTAAAAATCAGATAATTGGGAACAAGTATCAAGGAGTTATGACAAGAGAAAGACTGGAAAATGAAGAGGTATGTCTTATTTCTCAAATTGAACCATCATCAATTAATGAGGCATGTGAAGATAAACACTAAATTAAAGCTATGGAAGAGGAACTAGAACAAATTGAGAAGAATAACACATGGACATTAGATCCTCGACCTAAAGACAAAAATGTGATTGGAACAAAATGGGTATTCAGGAACAAACTTAATGAAGATGGGAAGGTAATTAGAAATAAAGAAAGACTAGTGTGTAGGGGATATTCTCAGAAAGAAGGAATTGATTATAATGAAACCTTTGCACCAGTAGCTAGAATTGAGGTAGTCAGATTATTCTTGGCTTTTGTAGCACACAAGAACTACAAAGTATATCAAATGGATATTAAATGTGCATTTTTGAATGGAGATCTTGAAGAAGAAGTTTACATTGAGCAACCTGATGGATTTTCTTTGATAGATAATAAAGATATGGTTTGCAGGTTAAGGAAAGCTTTGTATGGTTTGAAGCAAGCTCCAAGAGCTTGGTATTCTAGATTGGATAAATATCTTTTGAAGATTGTTTTTTCTCAAGGTAATGCTGACAACAACTTATACTATAAAGTGACTAATGATGACATTCTGGTTATAGAAGTTTTTGTTGATGATATAATCTTTGGAGGAGAAGATGGATTATGTAAAGACTTTTCTATTGAAATGCAACATGAATTTGAAATGTCTATGATTGGAGAGATAAAATTCTTTTTAGGATTGTAGATCTCACAAACTGATAAAGGTATATTCTTAAGTCAATCCAAGTACTTGAAGGAGTTACTAAAGAAATTTGGGATGGAGAACTCTAAACCAGTAAGCACACCTAAGACTACAAATGACAAATTATCACTAAGGGATGAATCTACACCTGTTAATTCGACTAGGTACAAGTCTATGATAGGAGGCCTACTGTATTTGACACAAACAAGACCTGATATTATGATTGCAGTATGTATTGTTTCAAGATTTCAGAGTAATCCTAGAGAAAATCATGAATCAACAGTAAAAAGGATTTTCCAGTACTTACAAGGCACTACAAATCTTGGTTTATGGTATTTTAGAGATGAAAACTTTTAATTATGTGCATACAGAAATGCAAATTGGGCAGGAGATGTGGATGACAGAAAAAGCACCACCGACAGAGCATTTTTTCTTGGAAGTAGATTAATTTCTTGGTTGAGTAAGAAACAAAGTTGCACATCTTTATCAACAACAGAATCAGAATATGTTGCAGCAACAACTAATTGTACACAGGTATTATGGCTTAAGCAAATGTTGAAGGACATAAAGGTAAAATGTAAGGAACCTATAACTATTTATTGTGATAACACTACAACAATTGATATATCTAAGAATCTGGTACTACGTTCTAAAACTAAACATGTTTCTATCAAAGTGAATTTTCTGAAAGAGAATGTTGAAGCAAAATAAGTAAAACTGGTTTATGTGAATACTAAAGAGCAGATTGCAGATATTTTCAGTAAGCCTTTGCCTAAGGAGACTTTTGAATATCTCAGAGACCAGCTTGGGGTCATACCCCCACCGGTAGAGACTTAGACAGTTGATGGTTGTCATCAACTGATAGAACTAACAGAGAAATCTTTTATTCCGACTTTGATGAGGAGAGCTACTTCTTAGGGGGAGTAGTTGGCATACTGAATTGGTTGGTATTTTGTATTTGAACCTAGCTTTTATATTGGCTTTGGCATTTGATGTCAAAGGGGGAGAGATTGATATGGAAAAATACAAGGAAAACACATGTTACTCTCAGGGGGAGAGATTGTTAGTTTGGGAGAGATTGATTACTCTTTGTATATGAATTTTGATTTCTAGTTATGATCTCTTTTGGGAGATTGTTGGTTTTTGGTTTTTGGCATTTCTGTTTTGGCACTTTGATGGTTTTTCCATCTTGTGTTGCCATCAATGCTAAAGGGGGAGATTGTTGGTATTTTGGTATGGTTTTGTCAATGATGTCAATACCTATAACACTTATCAACTCTGGCACTTTGGAGGATCAACAATGTTTACTGGCAAACAAGTGACTTATGCATAGTCATCGGTATCTGGTTCACTGGCAGGATATATTGTTCACCGACACTTGGAATGACATGGAAAACACTTGGGTATGTCGAAGACATCTTTTGGACACTTTGTCTTGGAGATTTGTTCATTGGCATATTCGTATTTGCATATTTTTTGTTACCGGCAAATAGGTCCAAAATAAGCACTGGCAGGATTATCTATTCCAGATCAGGATGACACGCTTTGAAGATGATTTTGTTGTTATTATAAATGCATTAAGCTGACATGTTGAATCGGATATTGCATCGGTTATTGATTTACTTGTAATTATTTTATTGTACTATCTTTTAGAGCCGACCTACTAAAATTGGTCTTAGGTTATGGTATATATTATAGATCTTATTTGTAAGATCGATATGCAATTGGAAAAAGGAATTGTAAGAAGGTATATGCGAGAATAAGTAGTGCTATACACGCAGACATCATTTGAAGGTGAAGCAAGGTTTTTGTGAAAGCAATCAGAACTACACCGGTACTGAATCCAACATATGAAGATGCTATTTTGAGCAGTACATCATTATTGGATTTAACCATCCAATTGTAGTAAGTGTGACTCCTATTTGTGTTTGAGCAATGAGCTCTAGGTGCTTGGCCTTTCTGCATGTGCAGACCCCATTTGTATACACATACTATCTGCAGTAGTATCATCTGATTGTGGGTAAGGTTTCCCACTGTGGTTTTTCTCCTTACAGGGTTTCCACGTACAAATATTCATCTTATGTGTTGAGGATGTAATTATCTTTCTGTTTCATGCATTAATCTTTACCGGTATTGTAATTAACTGATAAACTGTCTACTGACATAAAGTTTGGTTTACCGGTATTGAGCATTAAGGTTGGTTAAGTTGTTTTCGGTTTTAATTTATTTGACAACTGATTCACCCCCCCTCTTAGTTGTCTCTGGAACCTAACACCCTCAAGTTGATGGCACTGTGTGCAATTAACCAATGGTGTACCCTTGCCATCTTCAAGATTTACTCGTGCTACGAACGGTGTGGCTATTGTCTTGCAATCAGTCATGTGAAACTAAACCAAGAGATCTCTCACATACTTAGATTGAGAAACTTTGATTCTTGATGCATTCTGGTTGATTTCAAGTCCAAGGAAAAAGTGTTTGGATCAAAATGATTGCATATATCATCTCTAAGATCTTTAAGAGAAGGAAGCACAAAAGCGGTGACATGTTGTTCCTAAGATGCATGTGGGAGACTTCCATCAAAGTAGACACTCCTCTCAATGAAGAGCATTCTTGTTGAAAGATCTATTAGTTTGTATTCATTTACACCATCTTGATATCCAATAAAAATACATTCTTTTCTTTGAGGCTCAAATTCCTTCCTCTAGTTTGCAAGAATGAATGCCCATGCACGTGATCCAAAAGTGCAAAAATATTTGACTTCAGGTTGGATGCCTTTTCATGCTTCAAAGTGTGTTTTTCCTTTGACAGGTTTGTGAGGAGATCTGTTTTGTTTGTATGAAGCACTGTTGATTGCTTCAGCCCATAATTTCGAGGAAAGCTTGGACCTAGTATGCAACATGCAAATGGCCATCTCTCTTAAAGATTAGTTCTTCCTCTCAGCTACCTTATTTTTCTATGAAGTGTATGGAATTGTGTTCTGCAATTGTATTATTGCTTCATCACAAATATGATGGACATCACTATTGACATACTTGCCCCCATTATCTATGTGGAGGATCTTGATCATTTTACCAAATTGCTTCTCTACATGGGTTTGAAAATATTGAGGTTCCTAAACACCTCAGACTTGAATTTGAGAAAATATACCCATGTGTATCTGGTACAATCATGAATGAATGTTAGCACATATTTAGCCTTGGTCATTGAAGGTTTAGGAAATGGACCAATAAGATCATTGTGAATAAACTCTAAAGGAGAAGAGGCTCTCTGTGTATTCTTCCTCAGAAACTCTTTTTGTGGATTTTTTTGAAGGGCACAACCTTCACAAATTCCATCAAAAAATTCTATAGCTAGCAAGCCTTTTACCATTCCTTTTTTTCTAAGTTTCTACATGTATCTAAATTTTAAATAACCAAATCTTTCATACAAAATTCTACTTTCATCATTTGCATGTGTTAGTAGTAAAGTAGAATTTTATTTAGCAACAAAGTTAGAAAAAGTGTACTGATGAGACTGATGATTGGCCTTACCAACAACAATTTTGGAGTTGTCTTGCATGTCAAAAATGCTCACCAAATTTGGTGTGAATTCAACTCTCCTTCCCATGCCATATGTGTCATTTGATATACAAGGAGAAGATTAATAGAAAGCTTCAAAATGTGCAAGAGATTCTCAAAACTTCTAGTTCTAAGATCTACCCTCCCAAGTCCAATTGATTCTATTGGAGAGTCATCTCCCATGAGAATAGAAGGACCATCATATGGTTTTAAAGATGAGAAAGCATCATTTGTGGCTGTCATGTGATGTGAAGCTTTAGAGTCTATGATCCATGCATCTGGAGAAGAATGAATAGAAATTAATGCATGTGCATTACCTATTGTTTCTGGTGCTTTTCTTCCTACTTCTTGTTGGAACTTTATGGAATATAGTTAGTTACCAAGGTTATTTTGTTGAAGTGTTTGTACCATGAGGTCAATGGTCTTCTTCATACATGATGATTTTGAATGGTAAACACGGTTCCAATAGGTGCTCTTTTATTTGTCATTTTTGTCCTTCTCTTTTGAGCCAGTAGATTCATTTGGAGGTTTGAGATTGCCTTATTTTATTGGATTTGGTTCCTTCTTCCCTTTGCCTTTGGATTGTCGATTCGACATTGAATTGTTCTTCCCACTTGCATGAACATCAAGTGCACGAGAATTGGAAATTTTCAAGATAACCTTCTTAATGAGCTTATCTTGCTCATATATCAAAGACTTACTAAAAGCATCAAGTGTGGGCATCATCAATGTTGATTTTGTTGTAAGTCTAACTGTGTGAAAAGTGGAGACAAATATAACATACCCTGGACCTAGTTTTGACATAATAGCAACAATTTATTTGTTTTCTTTCTTTGATTTTTTGATTCTACATTTTTTCTACTAGAGTAATAAAGTTTTGAACTTTATGAAGAAGTCTTGAATGTTTTCAAAATTGCTTGGATCTAATGAGTTGAACTCATTTTCAAGGATTTGACCCCACATCTCATCTTGCTTCTTGAAAAAAGTCTTTAATGTAGTCTAAATCTGGTTTAGAGTTGTGTATGCTTCGACATGAAACAATAATTCTAGAGACATAGATAAGTATAGGAGACCAAAGGTCTTGTCCATGTGGTTGAAATGTTTGAATTTCTCAACTGCAAAATTTGGTTCAACCTTTGTGACTATCCGATACAAGCCTTTGCTTTTGAGTTGAAGCAAAAAATTTGACTTCCATTCAGAATAGTTATATGGTGTGAGATTTGTAGAGCTTGGAAATTCCATTCTAAGTTATAACGGCTCTAATTTTCAGTACCTGCAAATAAAAGTTTACACTCCTTCCTAGCTCCCGTGTGCTATATACCATGTAAAATTGCGATTGTAGCTACACAATATAGGATAGATCTGCACTGAAAGGAAAACAAAGAATTACAAAAAAAATGTAGGGAAGAAGATAAAAACAAATTAAAAACAGAGCAACAAAAGGAAAATGAAACTCTATTAACTGAATACAGAAAATTGTATGAAATACAATAAAGATAAACTATTGCAAGGGTGATAAGAGGCGAAGCAAACAAGCTAAACTGAACTTCTCCTTGGTTACCCTTAAGATGAGCATGCAATCATAAGTTTTCTATAAATAACAGAAAAGATTGGAGTATTAGAGTTTGGAATTAATGCTAACAAACTTTTCTACCCTTTGCATTTTAAAGAGGCTTTATCACACACCCAAGCCATCACTTGTGTAAGGTTACTTATAGAGGCCATAAAATTGTTTTAGGGAAGCACTAAAGTATTTGAGGTGTGGAACAATGATACAATTTCTGACGTTCCTTCAAGCTTGCAAATGTTTATCGTTGCAATTCTTTTTGTCAAAGGTAGATTTGATAAAGCAATATGTGGAGGGTCCAATTTTGTCTTCAGCTGATCTATGAAAAAGGGTTGAGTCTTCTTTTGTGTAGGCGCATGAGGTGGTAAATTAAGATTTCTAAATGAAGGACATTTTATTGTTTTCTTCGTTGATGATTTCAACTTATATTCTATTGTATGTAGAGTGATTTGTTTTCTGCTATTTCGATAAAAAAGTGATTTTTTCACATATAATCTTCTTTCTTCTCTTTAAAGTCAGTTACTTCAAAAATTGTAAAATGAAAAATAGGAATCAATATGTCTAAGCAGTAAATAAATTTAAAGTTCAAATCTAAAGGGTTAGTTCATGCACTAAAATAAAGTGTCAATTTAGAGGAGTTTGTTTTCTGTGTTCTTCAAAAATTTGTAAAAAATCATCTATGTATAATGTGGAAAAAGGTGAATGATGAGATCAAGAGGAAAACTACCCTTTCCCTCAAGGAAAGATGAGAGTTTCACTATTGATTACCCTTCAAACACTTTTCACCAAATTACATTTGGAAGAGGAGAGGAGAATTCACTAGCTTCAACCTTCAAAGATGAAGATTGAATTCTGAATGAAATGGGAATGATAATTTGATTCCCTCTTCCTTATTTGAAATGGAAAGGAATTTATTGAATTATGTAGTGCAAAAGTGACAAAGAACTGATTATAACTTAAGATCGGAGTATGGGATGAAGTTGTGCACCTGGATCTGGTAGTAATATGTCGAGAGGAAGTCGTCCTATGAATTTGAGGAAAAGTTGTCAGGACCGTGGCGGAAACGTACACAGTCTTCCGAAAAATCTGCAAAATGAAAAAGGGTTTTTCTGCCTCTGCAAATCTGAAAGTAGAGCTACGCACCTGCAACCTACACATAGAAAAGAGAGGAAAATAGGTTGGGATTGGGGGTTTGCCTTTGGGTCAAACCCCAGCTTTTGAATTAACCAAGTAATGAAAGAAAGTACTTGCAAGTAGCTGTAAATGAAAGACTGAATTGTAAATCACTTCAAGGGAGGTTGTGATAGTAATGCTGATAGAAATGCTTGTGTGGAATTGAATGTTAGAATCAATCTCCTCTTCAATGGTTGAATCCTTGACTTGAATGAAACACCTAGCCTTGAAGGGAGACTTGAGAATGCTCAATGCTAAAAAGGAATGCTTGAATGCTTGAATGCTCTTGAATGCTTGATCGCTTGTGCAACTTCAACTTATCCAACTTCCATCTCCTCTTCTTATGCAAATGAGAGGATGAATTCCCCTTAAATACATGTTAGTGGATTTGATTTTTGTCACATGCCGACATCAGGGGAGTTTCCCGCCCAATGCACAACCAACAATGCAATCCTAAGAAAGGGGTCGTGCCCCAAAATAGGGTAGGGACAGGGGCACCATGCCCCTGTCCTAAGGGGGATAGTGGCACCACGCTCCTGTCCTACCCCTTTCTCCAGGGTTGAGTGTGGACGGGATGATGCAGAGACCAAGAAAGAAGTTGTTTCTGAGGGTTGATCAATCTTCGATCTCCAATCAGGATAGACGCTTCGATCTTGCATGCGTGAGGATGCTAATTTAGTCAAAAATTGCTAAGGTCACAATTTTGTGACACTACATTTTGTTGGCATAGGGACACTCCAATGAGACATTGTGTGTGATTGAAGGTTTTGTCATTGATGGCAACCTTGCAATCCTATGGCACTAGCAAAGACATTATACCGGCAAAGCATTACACAGGCAACCTTGCAATCCTATGGCACCGACAAAGACATTATACCGGCAAAGCATTACACAGGCAACCTTGCAATCCTATGACACCGGCAGAGACATTATACCGGCAAAGCATTACTCAAATAGAACAATGCACTGATATCAACAAAATCAATGTACACCGGCACTAGCATAGAAGATGTACACCGACACATAAGGAAATATGTATACCGGCACAGAGGCCGACAAGATTTTTGATATGTAATATTTTGTTTATCATTGTAAGCCGACTTGGCAAATTGTAAAATGACTCTTGTATATAAAAGAGATCATTGTAGGCATTTGTAGGATATAGAGATAGAATGCAATAAAAATTATGAGGCAGACCTAATGTGCGAATTGTAGGTCAAGGGTATATGTAAAGAACAGAGCAAGAACCGGTACTGAATCTGGCATTGAAGATGCTATTGTAAAGCAGTACAAAATATTGGATTTCTGTAAATCCTCTTTGTAAGTCAGTGTGACTTCTTGTTGAGCAGTGAGCTCTAGGCAGTTGGCCTTCCTACATGTGCAGGCCCCTATTGTAAGTAATATTCTCTTATTGGCCAGTAAGTGAATATTGTGGGTCACAAATCCCACCGAGGTTTTTCCCACACCGGGTTTCCTTGTTAAACATCTTGTGTTATGGTGTTCTTTTCATGTGGATGCTTTTGATTTTGTTATTTACATTAATTCTTGCATACCGGTATACTGTTACTTTATATTCTGCATATTCAGTTTTAAGAAAATCTCATAACTGGTCAGATACTGAGACACCGATAAAGATGGAAAATCTGATGAAGCAACTTGAAGGAGCTCTTACTGACTATGATGCAGAGAAGTTGAAAAATATCAAATTAGAAGATGATTTAAAAGCAGCTCAGGACATTATTTAGGCACTTCAAGAAAATCTTACTGTTACAAGAAACAAGAGAAGAGAACTTTGTGAAAAGTTGCAAAATGAAAATGATGAAAAGGAATCATTAAATGATATGATGAGCAAATTGAAACAAGAGATCATGACAACAAAAAATGAAATGCAGGATATGACTATGAGATTCTGCAAAGAGATTGAGGATAGAAAGAGGAATGAAGAAGAATTGACCAGAAGACTAAGTGATGCAGCAAATGAGAACACAAGACTTAGCTATGAAAATGATATGTTGAAGACAGATCTGATGCATACTCAAAATGACTCGAATGAACTAATGAGACAAAAAGAGATCTTGGAAAGGGAATTGGAAACTGCAAAGAAACACAAAGAAAAATTCAAGAAAAGCTCAGAAGAACTTGGTACCTTATTGAAGAATCAAAAACCCAAAGGTGATACTTCTGGAGTTGGATTTGAAGTTGGAGAAAGCTCCGGTACTGCAAATACCCAGGATCAAAGCAAACCGGTAAGACCCTCTATTACTTACAAATTCAATGGAAAATGCTTTAACTGTAATAAATATGGTCATAGGGAAAATGAATGTAGATCTAGAAATTATCAGAACATCAATCCTCCCACCGGTCAATGCACCAAATGCAACAAAATTGGTCATAACTCTGAAAATTGCAGAATGAATGTAAGATGTTATGTTTGTGGAAGATTTGGTCATTTATCAAATAAATGCAGAATGCAAACCAGCATAGGTTATGGGAAAGCTATTCAGAAAAATAATGTAACTTGTTATGCATGTAACAAAATTGGTCATATTGCAAAATTCTGTAGAAGCAAAGGTACACCGGTAGATAACAAAAGTACTAGCTTGAAAGGTAAAGAAAAGGTTGAAGAGGTTAAGCAAGAATTTTCAAAGCAATGGATTAGAAAAGGTAATCTAAATATTGGGGTTACTCCTCCACCAGTAGAACCAACAAATGCTTCACCGGCAAGACAATATGATGCTCCACTGACAGGATGTTCTTCATCAAATTGAAGAAAATTATCTTGAGGGTTTGGCAATTTAATGACACATATGCTATTATTCCCTTGGTTAGAGAAAAGAAGTTGAAAATCCTTCATTACCGGCAAATAAAATTGAGTTAATACATCACCGACAGACAATTAATGTGGTAGGTGGCAGAAAAGGCTTTATAAATTAAGTTTTTGGCTCCATTTCATTTCACCGTGAATTCAAACTTTCAGAGAGCGCGAAGATTTCCGAACGCAGGCATTCCAAGCAAAAAGGCAAAGTACTTCAGCAATCAGTCCATCCAAAGACAGAAAAAGGTATTTATCATCATGGCATCCTCCTCTGCACCTGAATTCATAGCGAACCCTACAGTAGTCGAGGTTATAAAATGACCTTGGCCCGTATTTGAGCTAGTTCTCGAGGTAGCTAAGAAAGATGACAACACAGGTGCTTTTTCCCAAATTCCAAAGGGTGTTGTTTATGCAGAAGACCCTAGAATGTACATTCATTGCAACATAGAGGAATTAGGTGATGAAGAAATCAAAGACATGTACAAATCTGTTATATGTGACAATGCTGGAAATGTGAAACCTGAACACCAAATTGTTGAAACCCTAGGATTCACTGAAATCCTTTGCATTCCTGACTTTCCCAAGGAAGTGATTAGGATAGTTCTCAGCAGGGTACATGGCTCATTCTTTTGGCTTGACTCTGTACATAAAATTACAAAGGTAGCTGTGAAAGCAGTAACAGGGTTACCTTCCACCGGTACCAGACCCGACAAAACCAAGAAGGTCTCCAATGACCTAGTAACGAAACTAACTGGTGCAACATCAGACAAAAGATCATTGAGGGTTAATGATGTAACCGATACAAATGTAAGATTCATTAGCTTTTATCTAGGTTACAAAGATACTCATGCAAATAGGCTTAATTCTGTTTCCAGTTTATGCATAAAAAGTGCTTATGACATGGTTAAGAACAATGTAAAAATTGACATCTATGAATGGTTAAAAGATGAGTTAATTGATAACTTAGCAAAAATCAAGAAGGATAAGAAAGGAACCTTTAGATTTGGAAATTTGCTTGTATGCTTAATGCTACATATAACCAAACAGGCTCTTGGTATAGGCAACAAGGATTTTGGATTTGACATACCGGTAGGAAAACAATTGTCTGACTTATTCAACAACATGGGTGAAAACAAAGAAAAGAATATCCATGAGTATTTTCAAGCACTAAAGGTCAAAATGAATAAGAGGGTCAGACTATCACAGGAAATTGTCAACAAATACAAGGATGACATTTGTTTTGTAATAAAAAAGGATGAAATCTGGATGGAAGCAGTCATCCCAAGAACAATCTGGGTTACAGAAATGGGGTATGAAACAGATGACCACATAGTGGAAACTTATGCCAAAGCACTTCTGGAAGCCCCCCATGAACCAAAGGAAGAAGTATTTGGTAGTGCTGAGCACATTGAAAGTCAAATACAATCCAAAAAGAGAGTAAAGAAAGTTGAGGCATCTATGAGGAAAGGAAGCAGGCAAGCAAAAGCCTTAAAAGATGACGTACTAAAGAAAATCGACATAACAGAAGATGAGTTGGCAGCCCAACAACCTGAAACTCATCTATCACCAGTAGATACCTCCTCAGAAGGAGATATGCCAGCAACTTTCAAAAGAGTTGTGAGGAAAAGAGACCCCTCACCGGTATCCACTCCTTCACCTAGAAGGACAAGACAGAAGCAACAAGCTGTGAGGTCTCCAGTCAAAAAATCCTCACCTAAGAAAAAGTTGACCCCTAAAAGGAAGAAGAAGACAGACACTGACTTGGCCCCTTTTGACATATTACTGGATGAAATCACAGTGGAAGGAAAATTGAAAAACATAGGGAAAATCTATGACACCCTATCAAAAGATGAGAAAGGACAAATTGAGGAAAGTGTTATACTACACATGGACATGTATAAATTTTTTTTGATGCAAGTCCTAAATGAAATTCTTGATGAATTATATAAGAGACTTGAGGCCAGAAGGCAAGGAATAATTGAGTTGGATAAGAAAATAAAAATAGAAAAATTACTTGCAGTATACTCGGCCAACTCACCTAAGGAAATTGATGATTTGATAGCTCAAGCCAACCGGGCAGTCTTTTCCACTGCACACTGGAAAATATCATTAGTGGCAGGCAGCGTTACTGAAGTCTCAACTGAAACAGAAGATGGTTGGGATAGATTCTTGGTTGAAAAAGAAAAACAAGAAGAATATATGAATCCCAAGCCCATTCTAGTATATCAAAAGGACAAAGAGAAAGGTAAAGTTGGTGCATCGCCAAGTATCAAGATTAGAGACAACTTACCCCCACCTCCTTTAAATACTCCACCAGTAAAAACAACTGCAGAAGATCAACCGACAGCTGAGAGCATGGACACAGAGGATAACAATCCTAATCCTGAAGTCCTATATACTGTGAACGTTGATACTCAAGAAATCAACATAGTGGTAGATAAGGATACCACAGAGAAATCTGATAATAAGGAGCAACCGGCAACAGGAAACCAAGAGCAACCGACAACAGATTCAGAGAAAAAGAAGGAATCTGGAACACAAACAGAGCAACCAACAAAGCTAAAGGCTCAAGAACAGATGCCACTGGTAAGAAATGATGCAAGAAAAACTGTGGAGACACAAACAAACCTACCAGAGGTCAATACCAATATGGTCCCTTCCACCGGCACTCAGTTTACTGGGTCATCATCAAATGTAATAGAGGTATTGCTTGATTCTATCAATAAAATAACCGATTATAGCTCACAAGCATATAAAGCAATAGATGATTCAATTCCAGTTTTGAAATTAATAGCTCCAAACTGTAATATAGCCAACAAAGATTCTTTAGGCCAGTTGGATACACTTTGTAAATATATTTCTGGAGATTTTGAGCAATCAAAGGTAGAAACTGTAAAGGAAAGTGTAGAAAAAGAAAAAGAAAAATTCTTTGAGGAAGGAATAAAGAAGTGTATCAGGGAATTTGACACACTTCTACCGAAACTGTGCAATATATTGAAAGAGCACAAAACTCTGTATAAAGACACCTGTAAGATAAGCTTTTTGACCACAGATGTAGATAAAAAGATGAGCAAGGTACAAGAAGAGATCAATAAACTTGCTGATAATTTTGTTAACTCACCCGATACATTATCAGTTTTTGAGGAAAAGATAACAAATTTTGAGGAAGAATTGCTTAAATTAGAAAGAGAAAAAGAAAAAATAATAAACAAGGCAAAATTTTTGAGATCTAAACTAAGTCCAAGATTGGACTATTTAGCATCTCTGAATAAGGAAATCTCAGAGGCACTAAAACAGGGTAGCAAAACACCGACAGAGCACTTGTAGCATCTCACCGGTATAGTACACAGAACTGAGATAGCAATAAAGGAGAGCAAGAAGTTTATGGATGGTATAAACTTAATTTTGGGAGATATTCTTCAGCTAATAACTACCCAACTACAAGGTTGAGGTTATGTATTGGTACAACTACAAATCTACTAACCTTTGTCATTGATGCCAAAGGGGGAGTAGTAGATGAGAAAATTCAAAACACAGGGATCACATGCTCAGGGGGAGCCCTCATATTTTTGGTAACATTTTTTTGGGGTATACACATTTTTGGATATCTTTTTGAAATTTCTCATGAGTGTTGCCATCAATGCCAAAGGGGGAGATTGTTGGCATATGGACATTCCAATGAGACATTGTGTGTGATTGAAGGTTTTTTCATTGATGGCAACCTTGCAATCCTATGGCACCGACAAAGACATTATACTGGCAAAGCATTACACAGGCAACCTTGCAATCCTATGGCACCGACAAAGACATTATACCGGCAAAGCATTACATAGGCAACCTTGCAATCCTATGGCACCGACAAAGCATTACTCAAACAGAACAATGCACCGATATCAACAAAATCAATGTACATCGGCACCAGCATAGAAGATGTACACCGGCACAAAAGGAAATATGTATACCAGCACAGAGGTTGATAGGATATTTGATATGTAATATCTTGTTTATCATTGTAAGCCGACTTGGCAAATTGTAAAATGACTCTTGTATATAAAAGAGATCATTGTAGGCATTTGTAGGATATAGAGATAGAATGTAATAAAAATTATGAGGCAGACCTAATGTGCGAATTGTAGGTCAAGGGTATATGTAAAGAATAGAGCAAGAACCAGTACTGAATCTGGGATTGAAGATGCTATTGTAAAGCAGTACAGAATATTGGATTTCTATAAATCCTCTTTGTAAGTCAGTGTGACTTCTTGTTGAGCAGTGAGCTCTAGGCAGTTGGCCTTCCTACATGTGCAGGCCCCTATTGTAAGTAATATTCTCTTATTGGCCAGTAAGTGAATATTGTGGGTCACAAATCCCATCGAGGTTTTTCCCACACCGGGTTTCCTCGTTAAACATCTTGTGTTATGGTGTTCTTTTCATGTGGATGCTTTTGATTTTGTTATTTACATTAATTCTTGCATACCGGTATACTGTTACTTTATATTCTGCATATTCAGTTTTAAGAAAATCTCATAACCGGTCAGATACTGATTCACCCCCCCTCTCAGTATCTGTGGGAACCCTAACACATTTAGCCACTACTTTAGCGGGAGTATAAGCATACACCAATACTATCGGTAAAGTACAAGGAAACAAGATTGAAAGACTTTTACCACGTCAAGGAGACATGATGCGCCAAGCCCTAATGGACTTAGGATCTTACGACTTCAATTGAAAAAGTAAAAGGGAAGATCAACAAGGGGATAACGATGACTGCAAGTAGCAAAGTTCCCTTCGCTATGAGTCATGAAGGCAAGGATATCAAATATTACCAAGCAAAACAAAGTTCACAAAGTAATTTTAAGTATCAAGAAGGAAAATATGAGTGGAGTGTATACCCCCACGTTAAAGCAATCACACACGCCTTATCGGGAGCGATTGCTTTAAGGTAGGATACGACCAAGAGAAAGAGAAAGGAGGGAGCATGTTATCGCAAGGATTTAATCGCCAATCAAGGAATAAACCCAAAGATAATGAACACAAAACACGAGGTAGTGTCACTTTCCTCAAGGTCAGTATGTTGTATGATAACTTTGATAGTTCTGATACTTAATGTAAAGTACAGATGCCAATAGCTAACAAGATGAGAGGGGGGGGGGTGAATCATACAAACTTAATCTTCCATAAAAACAATAGATTCAACCTCGGTAACTTATATTTCAACAATATAACGAAAACTGCTAAACATACAAACTCATAAGCATATAATCATCATAACACTCATAACACCAGATTTAACGTGGAAACCCAAATAGGGAAAAAACCACTGTGGGATTTCAGACCCACTAAGAAATATACTCTTCTAGAGTATGCTCGGTTAAAAGCAAATCTCGTTAAAGATTACAAACACATTGCTAGATGTGACTTGGTTAAGGGATTTCCCTCAGATCTGCTAGGATCTTCACTTTGTTAGAAGTGACCTTGTTAAAGGATTTCAAACACTCAACTAGAATGTTACCTTGCTAGAGGGTTTACAAATAAGACTGTTAAGTCCACTTGGTTAAGAGATTTCCTGTCACTTACAAAATAACAGTAATACAAATCTATCTGCAACTTCACATCTAAAATGCTGAAGCAGATTCTTATTTTCTCAAAACAATCTAGTCATAAGACTTATCTTGTCCCTCTACTAGGCTCTCTACTCTATTATTCAAATAGGTATTCAAGCTTCTGTGTTCGGTAATCACTATGTAGCATCCCTGTGCATACACTTACCTGCATACATTGTTTATCAACAATTCCTCATTTATAAACAATTGCTAACCGCTTAATCTCCTTGATCACATTTCCCATGATCAATCTTAGCCATCAGATCTTCAAACTTGACTAGGTTCAATGCATCCTTCCGATCTGAAACGTTTTACCTTACCTAGGGACTTGGATTCCCTTCTTGGAACTTTCACAAGGTTATTGCGGTTCAATCTGCGCTATATATCTTCCTGCCGATTTTCCTTTGCCATAGATCCTTAACAAACTTCATGCATGGCATACCAATCATTTATACATTTCTAGCTAATCATTGTCCTTTATTAAATAATTCTTTTATCCATCCAATGCGCACTGCCATAACTCAGTTGCAACTCGATAAATACTGAACTTTACTCAGTAGACATTTCGCCTTCATTAACCGATTTCGATAACCTTAGGGTTTACCGACTAGGTTCTTTGCTCGGTGACATAGTATAGTATTAACCTTACAATCAACAACATATGTAGGATATCAAAACAATCTAATCATCATGATCTCATCATTGTCTAACTCGGTAATAGTTGCCCATTGAATAAGTTATTCCTCCTCTTATTTATCACATTCTTTCTGTGTCTTTTATCGACATCTTAATTCTCTTCTAATCAATCTTCTCAAGATATGGCAACATCATACTGAATCAGATAATCAATCTCTTGACATCAATGACAAAATAATGTTAAAGATAGTTATCATCCTTCTTCAGTTATATCAATAATCTTCAGCAACCTTTTCAATATCCTTCATGAATATCAACAATCTCTTGATATTGAAATGCCAACAATCTTTCTTACTGTAATGCCAACAAACTTATGTGTATGCATATAATAATCGTAATTCTTTAAAGAAGGACACTACCTTAGAAGAAAGGGATGAGAGGATGTCTGTTGAGTCAACATGAAAGAGACTAAGAAAAGATCTCAATGCTTTGCATCGTCCCCAAGTGGACATTAAGGGAACAATAGAAGAACATGGATACACATAGAAGAATGGTCACAAAATAGAAAGAAAGAAGAGAGAGAAAGATCTGTAGTGCTAATATTTCTAATCTCGCACAACATTTGCCTCCTGATCTTGCTGATCACTATTTCGGGAAGGCAAGCAACATGCCAGAGGAGCGACATCGAGCACAACAGATGGTGCTATTACAAGATCCAAACAAGGACTATGCTCATGTTGTAAGTCACTTTGTTCGATTCTAGGAGCTAGGATTAGGGTTTGCGAAAACTCATCCGATAAATGCTTGTCAACATCAACATAATCATACTCACTATCAGAAGCATTAGGAGTTGTATTGCCATTATGAATAACATTTTCACCCATTTCTTCATCAAAGTTTAAAGAAAGAGGAGCAAGAACACGAATAGGAGTAAAACCATCACATGTTTTGTGCAACTTATGATTTGGAGATGTAGGTTGAACATCTTGCTTAGGAGAAAAAGGAATCATGTCAATTGTCAGAGTCTGAGGAGATTGAGTATCTTGAGGGATAGCTTCACAAGCTCAAACATGACATCTTCATCGACATTCTCTCGCACAACAATTGCCTCAAGTCTTAGTGGAAGGCTGAGAAGGAGGAGGAACACTTGAAAAAGTAGGAATGTTTCTCTCTTTGATAGTGGAAGGTCTAGGTTGAGGTCTTTTTGGTTGAACAATAGGAGAAGCAGGCCCTTTCTCTCGATAAGAGGAAGGAGGTGGAACTGTGCCATAGAAAGGAGGAATATTAGGTATAGGAAGGAGACTAGGTCGATCATGAGGAGGAGGTATAGGTCTGACCTTAGGAAGAATATTTTTGTTCTCCTTAAGAGAAGGTAAAGTCACATTCATAGGAATAGGTGGACGATCTTCCTTAGGAGGGAGATTAGTTCTATCCATGAGGGGAAGAACCTCATCTTGAACAATAATAGGAATGTCAATTGTTGGGGATCTAGGTTGACTTAAGGATAAAATCATATCATTCTTCCATTTTAGATAAGATTGAAAAAGAGCATCGCTGCTTGATGGAAGAGATTGAAATTGTTTAGGCAAAAAGAGATCAATAGGAACATGAGGGCTTCTTTCGGATGGACGAAATAAGCTATGGTTCACGGTTATGATTTCTCCTTTGTGAGGAAATTTCGGACACTTGTGGATTGGGGAAGCAATAACCTTCATGGAAGATAGCCAAGGATAGCCCAACTTCACACAAAATTTCTTAGAAGAATGTATGATAACAGAGTCAACATCCATGGATTTAGTATGAACTTCAATAGGAAGGGTGATAGAACCAATGGTAGGACAAGAGAAGCCATCAAATATATTCACAACCACATTAGAAGTATCATATATTGGTTTATGCAATCATAAAGTGAAAAGATACTCTTCAGTTATGACATTAACCATGCAAGAGGGATCAATAAGGGCACCACGACAAGGGATATCCTTAACCTTCACAACTATGTATAAAGGGCCATCAGGTGCTCTAATGGTCTCGGTAGGGTCAAATATGATACAAGGATCCTTAGCCATATCTTGTGTTTCTACCATATTAACCAAGTTTGGAGACATAGAAGTGAATTCTTCATAAGAGAGAGAATTAGGCATAATCTCAATAACATTAGAGGTATGAGAAGGCAAGGGATCAGTGAAAACCTTAAGATTTTGATTAGGAGGAGATACTGATATATTCCCTTTATCATTCACACCTACCACATATATAGTATTATTATTAATCAAGTCTTGAATCTTATTCTTCAATGCAGAACATTTCTCAGTATCATGACCAGGTTGACGATGAAATTGACAAAAGGAATTGTTATCAAAATAAGAGAATGCAAGTTTAGAAGGATCAATTTGTTTTATAGGAGGGAGTTTGATAAAAATTTTGTGCAATAAATGAGACATAATACTATGTAAAGATTCATTCAAGGAAGTAAATTGTCTTTCTCTGTGGAAAAATTTAGAAATAGAAGGTACACCTATTGTAGCATTCACATTGTTGTTGTTGATTGTATCATTGAACTTGATGAAGTTTGTTGTTGGTTTGAACTTCACAAATGGTTGTAGAACGCTCTCCCTATTATCACTTGAATCCATAGGAGTGGATTGCTCCATTTGACTCACAACCAGTTGATAATTGTGAAGTGTTGCGCACAACTGCAGAAAGGAAGTAAACTCAGACAAAACAAGCTTTTCCCTGATATCTTTTTGTAAATTAGAAATGAAAATTCTTTGAATATCATTATCAGGTACAT
>NW_026729554.1:42500-56989 GCF_030272615.1 Cryptomeria japonica | reverse complement strand
TCCCTTTTTCTCACTATCTTTCAAAACGGAAATTTTAAAATCTCGTTTTTTTTTTGCCTTTTATGGAAATTAGTGAAGGCATCGCATCAAAGGTGCGCACCTCGCTGCCCACCTTGGTGTGCTCCGAGGTGCCCACCACGGTGCGCAACGCCGGTGCGAACCCGGGAGCGCCCCGATGTGTGCTCCAAGGTGCGGCGTGCACGAAGTCGGACCCCGGTTTGCCCCGGGTGCGCACCTCGCGTGCACCTTGGTGCGCACACCTTGGCTGGGTTGCGCGGCCTGGTGGGCACCATGGTGCGCACCAAGGAGCGCTCCGAAGTGTGCTCCAAGGTGCGGCGTGCACGAAGTCGGAGCCCGGTTTGCCCCGGGTACGCACCTCGCGTGCACCTTCGCCGGGGTGGGCACCTCGGCTGGGTTGCGCGCCCTGGTGCGCACCAAGGAGCGCTCCGAAGTGTGCTCCAAGGTGCGGCGTGCACGAAGTCGGAGCCCGGTTTGCCCCGGGTGCGCACCTTCGCCGCGGTGCGCACCATGGCGTGCACGAAGTCGGAGCCCGGTTTGCCCCGGGTGCGCACCTCGCGTGCACCTTCGGCGGGGTTGCGCGCCCTGGTGGGCACCATGGTGCGCACCAAGGAGCGCTCCGAAGTGTGCTCCAAGGTGCGGCGTGCACGAAGTCGGAGCCCGGTTTGCCCCGGGTGCGCACCTCGCGTGCACCTTCGGCGGGGTTGCGCGCCCTGGTGGGCACCATGGTGCGCACCAAGGAGCGCTCCGAAGTGTGCTCCAAGGTGCGGCGTGCACGAAGTCGGAGCCCGGTTTGCCCCGGGTGCGCACCTCGCGTGCACCTTCGCCGCGGTGGGCACCATGGCGTGCACGAAGTCGGAGCCCGGTTTGCCCCGGGTGCGCACCTCGCGTGCACCTTCGCCGGGGTGGGCACCTCGGCTGGGTTGCGCGCCCTGGTGCGCACCAAGGAGCGCTCCGAAGTGTGCTCCAAGGTGCGGCGTGCACGAAGTCGGAGCCCGGTTTGCCCCGGGTGCGCACCTCGCGTGCACCTTCGCCAGGGTGGGCACCTCGGTGCGCACACCTTCTCAATGTTTTCTTGCCTTTTCTGGAAATTGGTGAAGGCAGCGCATCAAAGGTGCGCACCTCGGTGTGCTCCGAGGTGCGAACCCGAGAGCGCTCCGAGGTGCCCACGAAGTCGAAAGTCGGGTTAATTGCATTGTTTTCCCCGGGTGCGCTCCGAGGTGCGCAACATCGGCGCGCACCAAGGAGGGCTCCGAAGTGTGCTCCAAGGTGCGCACGATGGCGTGCACCTCTGGTGCGCACGATTCGGAGCTCGGTTTGACCGGGGTGCGCACACCTTGGCTGGGTTGCGCACCTTTTGTGCGCTCCAAGGTGCGCACGAAGTCGGAGCTCGGTTTGCCCCGGGTGCGCACCTTCGCCAGGGTGCGCACCTTGATGCGCACGCCTTGGCTGGGCTGCGCACCTTGGTGGGCGCCATGGTGCGCACCTTTCGTGCGCTCCAAGGTGCGCACGAAGTCGGAGCTCGGTTTGCCCCGGGTGCGCACCTTGGTGGGCGCCATGGTGCACTCCGAGGTGCCCAAGATTGGTGCGCACCAAGGAGCGCTCCGAAGTGCGCTCCAAGGTGCG
Source organism: Cryptomeria japonica (assembly GCF_030272615.1). Taxonomy (NCBI): domain Eukaryota; kingdom Viridiplantae; phylum Streptophyta; class Pinopsida; order Cupressales; family Cupressaceae; genus Cryptomeria; species Cryptomeria japonica. The sequence goes on along the minus strand of NW_026729554.1, from coordinate 55,345 downwards.
CGCGAAGTCGAAAGTTGGGTTAATTGTCCGGTTTGCCTCGGGTGCGCACCTTGCGTGCACCTTCGCCAGGGTGGGCGCCTTGGTGCGCACACCTTGGCTGGGCTGCGCACACCTTGGCACCCGCGTTTCCTTCATTTTAAATTTTTTTTTTTTACAATCTCTCAAGTGGGAAATTCTATAATCTCAACTTTTTTTGCCTTTTCAGGAAACTTTTGAATGGAGCGCATCATTGGTGCGCTCCGAAGTGTGCTCCAAAGCTCTCTCCAGCTGCGTGCACCTGCCCCGGCCGCGCACCCGGCCCCGCCCAGCTTCGCTCACCTGTCCCGGGCGTCTGGTGCGGAACCTTAGAGTAAGAAACATCACCGTGCACCTTGGCCAACGTGCGCGACTCGACCGAGCGCGCACTGGCCGAGGTGCACACCGATTTCACCTGGGTGCGCGCGCAGCACCTCGGGCGCACCGGGGTGCGCGCACAACGCCCGGGTTGCACCGTGGCCTGTGTGCTCGGGGCGCCTCGGGTGCGCGCTCGGTGTCGCCCCCGCGCGCGCGGTAGTGCGGGCAGCGCACCCCGGCCCGGCCCGGCCCCGACGAGAACGCAAACGGGCAAAAGGTTTATTCAAATAGCATTGCGACGCCCGGCGAAAAACTAAAAAAGGGTGCAACACCGGGACTTCCCGGGAGGTCACCCATCCCAGTACTACTCCGGCCCAAGCGCGCTTAACTGCGGAGTTCTGATGGGATCCGGTGCACTAACGCTGGTATGATCGCACCCGTTATGAGCTTGTCGCAGTGTGTACTTAGCAAACCGCGACCCACGTGCGAATCCACCCCGGCCACCCACCCCCGTCGAGGTGCACACCCTCCCTCGCGAAGTGCGCCCCGTTCGCCAAGTGTGAGCCCTGCCCGGGTGCGCGCACCTTGCTAGGGCGTCGGGTGTGCACCCGGCCCGGCCTACGTGCGTGCACCTGGAGGGGGCGTCGTGTGCGTGCAGTGTCCCGTCTGCAACGCGGTGCCCACACACCACCTCGGGCGCAACGACCTGCGCTCACATGTGGGCCGAGTGCACCTTGGTGCATGTTCGGGGCGCCTCGGGTGCACGCTCGATCTTGCCCCGGTGCACCAAGGCGCTCGGTTTGCCCCGGGTGCGCACTTGGTGCAAGGTGGGCACCCAAAATAGGGATCAAGCACCAAAACACAAGTTTCGGGATGCAAAATGGGACCCAAGGACCACAAATGCGTTCCAAGACCCATGATGGGTCCACGAGAACAAAAATGTGTTCCGAGACTTAATAAACAAATATTGGGTTTTAGGAGAAGAAACATGCTCTGATGCCCAAAACGAGAATCGACCCCGAAAAGGCCACAGGCCAAAAGTGGGATGCGAGACAAAAAAAAATGGGACCCGAGGACCAAAATTGGGTTCCCAGGTCGAAGACAGGGCAACCGGACAAGAAACGACCTCTAAGGCTCGAAATGAGTCCCGACGACTAAAACTTGACAAGAAGCACCCATCAGGCACCCAACTCGACACCCATGGGATGCCGACCCACCCGGGCTTCCACCTAGCACACCTTGGCACCCACCCACCCTCGCACCCAACCTCGCACCCAACTTAGCACCTTTGAACCCACATTGGCACTCACCCTGACCCTGGCACCTTGGAACCCACATTGGCACTCACCTTGACCCTGGCACCCACCTTTGCACTCACCTTGGGACCCACCCTGGCTCCCACCTCGGCACCCACCCAGACACCCACCTTGGTTCCTTGGCACCCACCTTGGATCCTTGGCACCCACCCCGACACCCACCTTGGCACGCAACTTGGCTACTTGCCACCCACCTTGGCTCCTTGACGCCCACCCCGACAACCACCCCGTGACCTACCCTGGCTAGGGTTGGTGCACACCCACCCTGGTGCCCACCTTGGCACCCACCCTATGACCCACCTTGGCACGCACCTTAGTACCCACCCCGTTACCCACCCTAGGACCCACCCCGTGACCCACCTTGGCCAGGGTGGGTGCACCCACCCTGGTGCCCACCTTGGCACCCACCCATCCTAGCACCCAGCCTGTGACCGGGCTTGGAACCCAACCTTGCACCCGCACCCGTCTTGGCCAGTGTGGGTGCGCACCCATCCTGGCACCCACGTTGTGACACACCCTTTAACCCACGCACCCTAGCACCCACGTTGGCACCCACCTTGGAACCCAACCTAGCAACTTGGCACCCACCCCGTGACCCACCTTGGCATCCACCATAGCAGTCGCCGACTTGGCACCCACCTCGGCACCCACCTTGACACTTGTGGACCCACCTTGCCACTCACCCTAGCATCGACCCATCCTAGCACCCACCCTGGCACCTTTGCACCCTAGCACTCACCCATCCTAGCACCTAACCTGTGACCCACCTTGACACTCACCCTCGCACCCACCTTGGAACCCAACCTAGCACCCACCCACCCTGACACCAACCCTAGCACCTACCCACCCTTGCACCCACCCTGTGACCCATCTTGGCACCCACCCATCCTACCACTCAACCTATCACCCACCTTCTCACCCACCTTGGCATCCACCTTAGCACCCACCCACACTGGCACCTTGGCACCCACCTCGGGCAAGGTGGGTGCACACCCACCCTGGCACCCAATTTAGAACCCACCGAGCATGTTACCCACCTTGGCACCCACATTGCAGCCCACCCTAGTACCCACCCTATGACCCACATTGGCATCCACACCCTAGCACCCAGGCACCTCGACACCCGCCTTGACACCCACCCTAGCACTGAACCTGTGACCCACCTTGGAACTCACCCTAGAACCCACCCACCCTGTGAACCACCTTGGCATCCACCTTAGCACCCACCCACCTTGGCACCCACTCTAGCACTCACCCATCCTAACACCCAACTTGTTACCCACCTTGGCACCCGCCCTCGCGTCCACCTTGAAACCCACCCTAGCACCCACCCACGCAGGAGCCCACCTTGGCACCCAACCTAACACCCACGCATCCTGGCACCCAACTTGTGACCCACCTTGGAACCCACCCTAGTACCCACCTTTGAACCCACTATATCACCAACCCACCTTGGCACCCACCCTATGACCCTCTTTGGAATCCACCCTAGCACGCACCCACCCTGGCACCCACCATGGAGCGCACCCTAGCACCCACCCACCTCGGCACGCACCTCAACACCCACCTTGGTGTGCGCACTGCGCCAACCTCTCAAAGACCCTATGTGGTGCGCTCCAAAGTGTACACCTTTGGTGCGCTCCAAGGTGCGCACCTTTGGTGCACACCGAGGTGCACACCAAAGTGTGCACCGAGGTGAGCACCAAAGTGCACTCCAGGGTGCACACCAAGGCGTGCACCTTTGGTGCGGTCAATGCAAACGAATTCGGAAGTTGGGGTCGATGTCCTAATCGCTGCTGCAGACTACACGTATGAGAATCGGACAAATAGCTTTATATAGGGGAGGTGTTGCGTTTGATGGGTCGACTCCCCTGGTTGTGTGCACTGCACCAACTTCAAAGACCCTGTCTTGTTTAAGAAGTCAAAAGTTGGGGTGGATGTCCTAATCATTGCTGCAGTCTACGCATGTATGAGAATCAGACAAATAGCTTATATAGGGGAGGTGTTGCATTCGGTGGGTTGACTCCCCTGGTTGTGCGCACTGCGCCAACCTCAAAGACCCCGCATAGCAGAAGAAGTCGGAAGTCGGATTTTGGTGAGCACCAAGGCGTGCACCTTTGGTGCGGTCAACGCAGACGAATTCAGAAGTTGGGGTGGATGTCCTAATCGTTGTTGCAGGCTACACATGTATGAGAATCAGACAAATAGCTTATATAGGGGAGGTGTTGGGTTTGATGGGTCAACTCCCTTGGTTGTGCGCATTACGCCAACCTCAAAGACCTTGTTTTCGTTAAGAAGTCAAAAGTTGGGGTCAATGTCCTAATGGCTCCTGCAGGCTACACATGTATGAGAATCGGACAAATAGCTTATATAGGGGAGGTGTTGGGTTTGATGGGTCGACTCCCCTGGTTGTGCGCATTACGTCAACCTCAAAGACCTTGTTTTCGTTAAGAAGTCAAAAGTTGGGGTCGATGTCCTAATTGCTCCTGTAGACTACACATGTATGAGAATCAGACAAATAGCTTATATAGGGGAGGTGTTGGGTTTGATGGGTTGACTCCCCTAGTTGTTCGCATTACACCAACCTCAAAGACCTTGTTTTCGTTTAGAAGCCGAAAGTTGGGGTCGATGTCCTAATTGCTCCTGCAGGCTACGCATGTATGAGAATCAGACAAATAGCTTATATAGGGGAGGTGTTGGGTTTGATGGGTCGACTCCCCTGGTTGTGCGCATTGCGCCAACCTCAAAGACCCTGCATTGCGGATGAAGTCGAAAGTCAGAGTTTGGTGTGCTACAAGGTGTGGTCGAAGGTGCTCACCTAGGTGTGCACCTTTGGAGCACAGGAAAAGTGCCCTCCAAAAGTGCGCACCTTTGGAGTGCACAAAAGTGCCCTCCAAAAGTGCGCACCTTTGGAGCGCAGAAAAGTGCCCTCCAAAAAGTGCCCTCCAAAAGTGCGCACCTTTGGAGCGCAGAAAAGTGCCCTCCAAAAAGTGCCCTCCAAAAGTGCGCACCTTTGGAGCGCAGAAAAGTGCCCTCCAAAAAGTGCCCTCCAAAAGTGCGCACCTTTGGAGCGCAGAAAAGTGCCCTCCAAAAGTGCGCACCTTTGGAGCGCAGAAAAGTGCCCTCCAAAAAGTGCCCTCCAAAAGTGCGCACCTTTGGAGCGCAGAAAAGTGCCCTCCAAAAAGTGCCCTCCAAAAGTGCGCACCTTTGGAGCGCAGAAAAGTGCCCTCCAAAAAGTGCCCTCCAAAAGTGCGCACCTTTGGAGCGCAGAAAAGTGCCCTCCAAAAAGTGCCCTCCAAAAGTGCGCACCTTTGGAGCGCAGAAAAGTGCCCTCCAAAAAGTGCCCTCCAAAAGTGCGCACCTTTGGAGCGCAGAAAAGTGCCCTCCAAAAGTGCGCACCTTTGGAGCGCACAAAAGTGCCCTCCAAAAGTGCGCACTTTTGGTGCGCACCAAGGCGCTGGTTCGGTCGTTGCAGGCGAGTTCGGAAGTTGGGGTCGATGTCCTGAGCGGAGGTGCAAACTACACAGGTGTCGGAATCGGACAAATAGCTTATATAGGGGAGGTGTATGCTTCGATGGGTCGACTCCCCAGGTTGAGCGCACCGCGCCAACCTCAAAGACCCTACGGTATGGATGAAGTCGGAAGTTGGGTCCGATGACCAATTCGATTAGTAGGTATGCTCATGAGGTCGGAATTTGGGTCCGATGACCTGCCATGTGCAGGAAGGCGAATGTTGACACTGTGCGTTGCAAGGTGCACACCAAGGCGCTGGTGCGGTCTTTTTAGTCGAGTTCGGAAGTTGGGGTCGATGTCCTGATCGGAGGTGCAAGCTACACAGGTGTGGGAATCGGACAAATAGCTTATATAGGGGAGGTGTATGCTTCGTTGGGTCGACTCCCCGGGTTGAGCGCACCGCGCCAACCTCAAAGACCCTACGGTATGGATGAAGTCGGAAGTTGGGTCCGATGACCGATTCGATATGTAGGCATACTCGCGAGGTCGGAATTTGGGTCCGATGACCTGCCACGTGCAGGAAGGCGAATGTTGGCACTGTGCGTTGCAAGGTGCGCACCAAGGCGCTGGTTCGGTCGTTGGAGGCGAGTTCGGAAGTTGGGGTCGATGTCTTGATCGGAGGTGCAAACTACACAGGTGTGGGAATCGGACAAATAGCTTATATAGGGGAGGTGTATGCTTCGTTGGGTCGACTCCCCGGGTTGAGCGCACCGCGCCAACCTCAAAGACCCTACGGTATGGATGAAGTCGGAAGTTGGGTCCGATGACCGATTCGATATGTAGGCATACTCGCGAGGTCGGAATTTGGGTCCGATGACCTGCCATGTGCAGGAAGGCGAATGTTGGGACTGTGCGTCGCAAGGTGCGCACCAAGGCGCTGGTGCCGTCGTTGCAGTCGAGTTCGGAAGTTGGGGTCGATGTCCTGGTCAGAGGTGCAAACTACACAGGTGTGGGAATCGGACAAATAGCTTATATAGGGGAGGTGTATGCTTCGATGGGTCGACTCCCTGGGTTGAGCGCACCGCGCCAACCTCAAAGACCCTACAGTATGGATGAAGTCGGAAGTTGGGTCCGATGACCGATTCGATACGTAGGCATATTGGCGAGGTCTGAATTTGTGTCCGATGACCTGCCATGCGCAGGAAGGCGGAATTTGGGTCCGATGACCGAGTTGATGGCGTGCCATGCGCAGAAAGGCGGAATTTGGGTCCGATGACCGAGTTGATGTTGATGGCCCGCCATGCACAGGAAGGCGGAATTTGGGTCCGATGACCGATTTGAAGGCGTGCCATACGCAAAAAGGCGGAGTTTGGGTCCGATGACCGAGTTGATATTGATGGCCCGCCATGCGCAGGAAGGCGGAATTTGGGTCCGATGACCTGACATACGCATGGAGTCCGACTCGGGGGCCGATGTTCGATTCGATGACTTGCATTGTGGGTAAAGTCGGAAGTTGTGGTCTTTGACCCGATTCGATGACCAGACTTCGGCTGCTTGAGAATCGGACAAATAACTTATATAGGGGAGGTAGTGTTCTCGAGCATCCTCCCCCCGTGCCCGTTTATGTCGATTGATGCTGGTGCTCGACTGGTTGGAGCGCTCGGATGCAAAAATCTTGCACCAGGATTTATCGATTGTGATGGACACGGCAAGTCTCCTGATTGCTATGCAGGAGCTCATCGTGAATCTCTATGCGGCCTTGGTATGGACTCGACCTGCGGAATGGTTCGGCAATGGTAGTCGCTCCAACACGTCCTTGCAATGGCCACAGAGGTGATTCGACTAGAGCTCCAGTCTAGCTTTTGGGTTGCTTGGCGGACTGGTATAGCCGCGATCGAGTTCCGGCCATGAACGTTTTAGATAGCTCTTGGGCTTTCTGGGACGGAAGTCGGAAGTTTGGGCTGTTGTCCGATTTGATGACCATTCTTCGGATGTGTGAGAATCGGACAAATAACTTATATAGGGGACTGTGTTGTCTCACGCAGCCCCCTCCGTGCCCCTCTATCTCGACCGATGTTGGTGCTTGAAAGGGTTGGGATCGCTCGGATTTATAAACGTGCACCACCATTTGTCGAGTGTGAGGGACGCGGCAGGTCTCCTAAATGCTATGCGGGCGCTCTCTGAGAATCTCTATCCGGCCTCGACACAGACTAGTCTTGCTGAATGGTTTGGCACTGGTAGTCGATCCAACACGTCGTTGTTGTGGCCGCCTAGGCGATTCGATTCGAGCCCCCGTCTAGCTTTTGGGTTGCTTGGCGGATTTTGCCCTATCCGCAAGTGAGCTCGGTCCCTAAACGTTCGAGAAACCCGATTGCTATGCGCCGACTCTCTTTCTTGCGAGCCTCCATCTAGCTTTTGGGTCTCTACGGAACGGAAGTCGGAATCTGGGACCGTTGTTTGATTCGACGAGGCAGACTACGGTTGTGCGAGAATCGGACAAATAACTTATATAGGGGAGGTGTTGACTGGAGCATTCTCCCCCGTGCCCCTCTAACTCGACCAATGCTGGCGCTCGAACGGTGGTAGCGCTCGGATTTTCATTGAGCGCCAGCATTGGTCGATTTAGAGGGGCATGCGAGATTCCCGAATGCTATGCGAGGGCTCTAACGGAAATGTCTATTGGTTTCGGTATGGATGCAATTGCGAGTGGTTCGGCAAAGGTAGTCGTTCCGATGCGTCCATGTCGTGGCCAAATCGATAATTCGATTTGAGCCCTCGTATAGCATTTGGGTCTCTCGATGTGATTCCGCATTCCAGTCCCTTTGGGCACTGCTTGAGCCGCATCCCAGGGGGTTCCCTTCCCAATAATCTGCCTCGCAACCCGATTGCTATGCGGTGAGGCTCCTCGGCCGCCTCGGAACTATCTGTGTATCAGACGCATCGCGGGATAAGGGGTTGGCAACGGTAGTCGCCCCAAGCGCGTCCGATGCTTGGACCATTCCGAGGCGGCCCTGAAGCCTCTTCCGTCTAGCCGTTGGGTCCTTCTCGCCGCATCCCTCGCCTCGCACCCCGATTGCTATGCGGTGAGGCTCCTCGGCCGCCTCGGAACTATCTGTGTATCGGACGCGTCGCGGGATAAGGGGTTGTCACTGGTAGTCGCCCCAAGCGCGTCCGATGCTTGGACCATTCCGAGGCGGCCCTGAAGCCTCTTCCGTCTAGCCGTTGGGTCCTTCTCGCCGCATCCCTCGCCTCGCACCCCGATTGCTATGCGGTGAGGCTCCTCGGCCGCCTCGGAACTATCTGTGTATCGGACGCGTCGCGGGATAAGGGGTTGTCATTGGTAGTCGCCCCAAGCGCGTCCGATGCTTGGACCATTCCGAGGCGGCCCTGAAGCCTCTTCCGTCTAGCCGTTGGGTCCTTCTCGCCGCATCCCTCGCCTCGCACCCCGATTGCTATGCGGTGAGGCTCCTCGGCCGCCTCGGAACTATCTGTGTATCGGACGCGTCGCGGGATAAGGGGTTGTCACTGGTAGTCGCCCCAAGCGCGTCCGATGCTTGGACCATTCCGAGGCGGCCCTGAAGCCTCTTCCGTCTAGCCGTTGGGTCCTTCTCGCCGCATCCCTCGCCTCGCACCCCGATTGCTATGCGGTGAGGCTCCTCGGCCGCCTCGGAACTATCTGTGTATCGGACGCGTCGCGGGATAAGGGGTTGTCACTGGTAGTCGCCCCAAGCGCGTTCGATGCTTGGACCATTCCGAGGCGGCCCTGAAGCCTCTTCCGTCTAGCCGTTGGGTCCTTCTCGCCGCATCCCTCGCCTCGCACCCCGATTGCTATGCGGTGAGGCTCCTCGGCCGCCTTGGAACTATCTGTGTATCGGACGCGTCGCGGGATAAGGGGTTGTCACTGGTAGTCGCCCCAAGCGCGTCCGATGCTTAGACCATTCCGAGGCGGACCCGAAGCCTCTTCCGTCTAGCCGTTGGGTCCTTCTCGCCGCATCCTTCGCCTCGCACCCCGATTGCTATGCGGTGAGGCTCCTCGGCCGCCTCGGAACTATCTGTGTATCGGACGCGTCGCGGGATAAGGGGTTGTCACTGGTAGTCGCCCCAAGCGCGTCCGATGCTTGGACCATTCCGAGGCGGACCCGAAGCCTCTTCCGTCTAGCCGTTGGGTCCTTCTCGCCGCATCCCTCGCCTCGCACCCCGATTGCTATGCGGTGAGGCTCCTCGGCCACCTTGGAACTATCTGTGTATCGGACGCGTCGCGGGATAAGGGGTTGTCACTGGTAGTCGCCCCAAGCGCGTCCGATGCTTGGACCATTCCGAGGCGGACCCGAAGCCTCTTCCGTCTAGCCGTTGGGTCCTTCTCGCCGCATCCCTCGCCTCGCACCCCGATTGCTATGCGGTGAGGCTCCTCGGCCGCCTTGGAACTATCTGTGTATCGGACGCGTCGCGGGATAAGGGGTTGTCACTGGTAGTCGCCCCAAGCGCGTCCGATGCTTGGACCATTCCGAGGCGGACCCGAAGCCTCTTCCGTCTAGCCGTTGGGTCCTTCTCGCCGCATCCCTCGCCTCGCACCCCGATTGCTATGCGGTGAGGCTCCTCGGCCGCCTTGGAACTATCTGTGTATCGGACGCGTCGCGGGATAAGGGGTTGTCACTGGTAGTCGCCCCAAGCGCGTCCGATGCTTGGACCATTCCGAGGCGGCCCCGAAGCCTCTTCCGTGTAGCCGTTGGGTCCTTCTCGCCGCATCCCTCGCCTCGCACCCCGATTGCTATGCGGTGAGGCTCCTCGGCCGCCTTGGAACTATCTGTGTATCGGACGCGTCGCGGGATAAGGGGTTGTCACTGGTAGTCGCCCCAAGCGCGTCCGATGCTTGGACCATTCCGAGGCGGCCCCGAAGCCTCTTCCGTGTAGCCGTTGGGTCCTTCTCGCCGCATCCCTCGCCTCGCACCCCGATTGCTATGCGGTGAGGCTCCTCGGCCGCCTTGGAACTATCTGTGTATCGGACGCGTCGCGGGATAAGGGGTTGTCACTGGTAGTCGCCCCAAGCGCGTCCGATGCTTGGACCATTCCGAGGCGGACCTGAAGCCTCTTCCCTCTAGCCGTTGGGGCTTTCTCGCCGCATCCCTCGCCTCGCACCCTGATTGCTATGCTGTGAGGCTCCTCGGCCGCCTTGGAACTATCTGTGTATCGGACGCATCGCGGGATAAGGGGTTGGCAGTGGTAGTCGCCCCAAGCGCATCCGATGCTTGGACCATTCCGAGGCGGCCCTGCAGCCTCTTCCGTCTAGCCGTTGGGGCCATCTCGCCGCATCCCCCACCTCGCACCACGATTGCTATGCGGTGAGGCTCCTTGGCCGCCTCGGAACTATCTGTGTATCGGACGCATCGCGGGATAAGGGGTTGTCACTGGTAGTCGCCCCAAGCGCGTCCGATGCTTGGACTATTCCGAGGCGGCCCTGCAGCCTCTTCCGTCTAGCCGTTGGGGCCATCTCGCTGCATCCCCCACCTCCTCGGCCGCCTCGGAACTATCTGTGTATCGAACGCATCGCGGGATAAGGGGTTGGCAGTGGTAGTCGCCCCAAGCGCGTCCGATGCTTGGACTATTCCGAGGCAGCCCTGCAGCCTCTTCCGTCTAGCCTTTGGGGCCATCTCGCCGCATCCCTCGCCTCGCACCCCGATTGCTATGCGGTGAGGCTCCTCGGCCGCCTGGGAACTATCTTCGTATCGGACGCATCGCGGGATAAGGGGTTGTCACTGGTAGTCGCCCCAAGCGCGTCCGATGCTTGGACTATTCCGAGGCGGCCCTGTGGCCTCTTCCGTCTAGCCGTTGGGGCCATCTCGCCGCATCCCCCACCTCGCACCCCGATTGCTATGCGGTGAGGCTCTTCGGCCGCCTTGGAACTATCTTCGTATCGGACGCATTGCGGGATAAGGGGTTGTCACTGGTAGTGGCCCCAAGCGCGTCCGATGCTTGGACTATTCCGAGGCGGCCCTGCAGCCTCTTCCGTCTAGCCGTTGGGGCCATCTCGCCGCATCCCCCACCTCGCACCCCGATTGCTATGCGGTGAGGCTCCTCGGCCGCCTTGGAACTATCTTCGTATCGGACGCATCGCGGGATAAGGGGTTGTCACTGGTAGTCGCCCCAAGCGCGTCCGATGCTTGGACTATTCCGACGCGGCCCTGTGGCCTCTTCCGTCTAGCCGTTGGGGCCATCTCGCCGCATCCCCCACCTCGCACCCCGATTGCTATGCGGTGAGGCTCCTCGGCCGCCTTGGAACCATCTTCGTATCGGACGCATCGCGGGATAGGGGGCTGTCACTGGTAGTCGCCCCAAGCGTGTCCGATGCTTGGACCATTCCTAGGCGGCCCTGAAGCCTCTTCCGTCTAGCCGTTGGGGCCTTCCCGCCCCATCCCTCGCCTCGCACCCCCGATTGCTATGCGGTGAGGCTCCTCGGCCGCCTTGGAACCATCTGTGTATCGGACGCATCGCGGGATAAGGGGTTGGCACTGGCAGTCGCCCCAAGCGCGTCCGATGCTTGGACCATTCCGAGGTGGCCCTGAAGCCTCTTCCGTCTAGCCGTTGGGGCCTTCCCGCCCCATCCCTCGCCTCGCACCCCGATTGATATGCGGTGAGGCTCCTCGGCCGCCTTGGAACTATCTGTGTATCGGACGCATCGCGGGATAAGGGGTTGGCACTGGTAGTCGTCCCAATCGCATCCGATGCTTGGACCATTCCGAGGCGGCCCTGCAGCCTCTTCCGTTTAGCCGTCGGGGCCTTCCCGCCGCATCCCTCGCCTCGCATCCCGATTCCTATGCGGTGAGTCTTCTCGGCCGCCGCGGAACTATACCTGTTATTGCTACTGCATCCTTCGGCTGGTAACCTCCTCTGCCGCCTTGGAACGTTCTCTTTGTCGGACGCGTCGCGGGATAAGGGGTTGGCACTGGTAGTCGCCCCAAGCGCGCCCGATGCATAGACCGCTCCGAGTCGACCTTGCTTTCAGCCTCTCACATGCATAGACCTCTCTGAGTCGACCCTGCAGCCTCTCACGTTTAGCCTTTGGAATCTCGCCTCACAACATGATTGCTATCCTTGATGCATCCCTTGCCTCGAGCCCTGATTGCTTTCTTGGCTGCATCCCTCCTCTCCTCACAGCCCGGTTGTCATCACTGCTTCATCCGTCGCTTCATGCATTCTGGCTGCTGGGCCCTTCCCACCGCACACCTCGATTGCTATCTCTTCTGCATCACACACCCCGATTGCTATCTCTGCTACATCCCTCGGCTCTCACTTCTGCATCCTTCGCCTCACACCTCGATTGCTATCAATGCTGCATCCGTAACCTCACACCCCGATTGCTATGCGGGGAGGCTCCTTGGCCGCCTTGGAAATTTCTGTGTGTCGGACGCACCGCGGGATAAGGGGTTGGCACTGGTAGTCGCCCCAAGTGCGCCCGATTCTTAGACCGCTTCGAGGTGACCTCGTAGCCTCTTTCGTCCAGGCTTCCTGCCTTCAACGCCCTTTTTACACCTCGATTGCTATGCGCGGGCTCGTTGGCGTCTATCACCTCTCTGCGAAGAGTGGCACGATGATTGTTGGGGTAAATCGTAGCAGTCCGATCTCTGGCCTTGGGCCATTGTGAGGGCTGATCGATTTCCTGTGCGCATCTCGTGTTCGCCCAGTAACAGACTCGACGACTTGTAATCGGTCTTGTTCCCGATTGTTCCTGGAGGTAGTCTTCGGAAC
>NW_026729554.1:17500-32500 GCF_030272615.1 Cryptomeria japonica | reverse complement strand
TGCACCTTCGCCGGGGTGGGCACCTTGGTGTGCAGACCTTGGCTGGGTTGCGCGCCCTGGTGGGCACCATGGTGCGCACCAAGGAGCGCTCCGAAGTGTGCTCCAAGGTGCGGCCTGCACGAAGTCGGAGCCCGGTTTGCCCCGGGTGTGCACCTCGGGTGGGCACCTTGGTGCGCATGCCTTGCCTGGGCTGCGCACCAGGGCGGGCTCAAGATGGCACCCGCGTTCCTTTTTTTTCACTATCTTTCAAAACGGAAATTTTAAAATCTCATTTTTTTTTGCCTTTTTCTGGAAATTAGTGAAGGCAGCGCATCAAAGGTGCGCACCTCGCTGCCCACCACGGTGCGCAACGCCGGTGGGCACCCGGGAGTGCTTCGAAGTGTGCTCCAAGGTGCTGCGTGCACGTTGTCGGAGCCCGGTTTGCCCCGGGTGCGCACCTCGCGTGCACCTTCGTCGGGGTGGGCACCTTGGCTGGGTTTGCCCCGGCTGCGCTCCGAAGCGGGGTTATTGGAGCGCCGCCTCTTTTTTTGTCGGAGCGTTTGGTGGGGTTTCTCGCATTGGCTCTTCCGAGGCCCGGTTGCCACCCTGGCGCGCACGAAGTCGGAAGTAGGGTTAATTGCCCGGGTGCGCACCTTTGCCAGGGTGGGCACCTTACCTGGGCTGCGCACCAGGGCGGGCTCAAGATGGCACGCGCGTTCCGTTTTTTTCACTATCTTTCAAAACGGAAATTTTAAAATCTCCTTTTTTTTTTGCCTTTTCTGGAAATTAGTGAAGGCAGCGCATCAAAGGTGCGCACCTCGCTGCCCACCTTGGTGTGCTCTGAGGTGCGCACCCGGGAGCGCTACGAAGTGTGCTCCAAGGTGCGGCGTGCACGTTGTCGGAGCCCGGTTTGCCCCGGGTGCGCACCTCGCCTGCACCTTGGCCGGGGTGGGCACCTTGGCTGGGTTTGCCCAGGGTGCGCTCCGAAGCGGGGTTACTGGAGCGCCCCCTCTTTTTTTGTCAGAGCGTTTGGTGGGGTTTCTCGCATTGGCTCTTCCCAGGCCCGGTTGTTGGGTGCGCTCCCACCCTGGCGCGCGCGAAGTTGGAAGTTGGGTTAATTGCCCGGGCGCGCACCTTCGCCAGGGTGGGCACCTTGGTGCGCACACCTTGGCTGGGCTGCGCACCAGGGCGGGCTCAAGATGGCACCAGCATTCCCTTTTTCTCACTATCTTTCAAAACGGAAATTTTAAAATCTCGTTTTTTTTTTGCCTTTTATGGAAATTAGTGAAGGCATCGCATCAAAGGTGCGCACCTCGCTGCCCACCTTGGTGTGCTCCGAGGTGCCCACCACGGTGCGCAACGCCGGTGCGAACCCGGGAGCGCCCCGATGTGTGCTCCAAGGTGCGGCGTGCACGAAGTCGGACCCCGGTTTGCCCCGGGTGCGCACCTCGCGTGCACCTTGGTGCGCACACCTTGGCTGGGTTGCGCGGCCTGGTGGGCACCATGGTGCGCACCAAGGAGCGCTCCGAAGTGTGCTCCAAGGTGCGGCGTGCACGAAGTCGGAGCCCGGTTTGCCCCGGGTACGCACCTCGCGTGCACCTTCGCCGGGGTGGGCACCTCGGCTGGGTTGCGCGCCCTGGTGCGCACCAAGGAGCGCTCCGAAGTGTGCTCCAAGGTGCGGCGTGCACGAAGTCGGAGCCCGGTTTGCCCCGGGTGCGCACCTTCGCCGCGGTGCGCACCATGGCGTGCACGAAGTCGGAGCCCGGTTTGCCCCGGGTGCGCACCTCGCGTGCACCTTCGGCGGGGTTGCGCGCCCTGGTGGGCACCATGGTGCGCACCAAGGAGCGCTCCGAAGTGTGCTCCAAGGTGCGGCGTGCACGAAGTCGGAGCCCGGTTTGCCCCGGGTGCGCACCTCGCGTGCACCTTCGGCGGGGTTGCGCGCCCTGGTGGGCACCATGGTGCGCACCAAGGAGCGCTCCGAAGTGTGCTCCAAGGTGCGGCGTGCACGAAGTCGGAGCCCGGTTTGCCCCGGGTGCGCACCTCGCGTGCACCTTCGCCGCGGTGGGCACCATGGCGTGCACGAAGTCGGAGCCCGGTTTGCCCCGGGTGCGCACCTCGCGTGCACCTTCGCCGGGGTGGGCACCTCGGCTGGGTTGCGCGCCCTGGTGCGCACCAAGGAGCGCTCCGAAGTGTGCTCCAAGGTGCGGCGTGCACGAAGTCGGAGCCCGGTTTGCCCCGGGTGCGCACCTCGCGTGCACCTTCGCCAGGGTGGGCACCTCGGTGCGCACACCTTCTCAATGTTTTCTTGCCTTTTCTGGAAATTGGTGAAGGCAGCGCATCAAAGGTGCGCACCTCGGTGTGCTCCGAGGTGCGAACCCGAGAGCGCTCCGAGGTGCCCACGAAGTCGAAAGTCGGGTTAATTGCATTGTTTTCCCCGGGTGCGCTCCGAGGTGCGCAACATCGGCGCGCACCAAGGAGGGCTCCGAAGTGTGCTCCAAGGTGCGCACGATGGCGTGCACCTCTGGTGCGCACGATTCGGAGCTCGGTTTGACCGGGGTGCGCACACCTTGGCTGGGTTGCGCACCTTTTGTGCGCTCCAAGGTGCGCACGAAGTCGGAGCTCGGTTTGCCCCGGGTGCGCACCTTCGCCAGGGTGCGCACCTTGATGCGCACGCCTTGGCTGGGCTGCGCACCTTGGTGGGCGCCATGGTGCGCACCTTTCGTGCGCTCCAAGGTGCGCACGAAGTCGGAGCTCGGTTTGCCCCGGGTGCGCACCTTGGTGGGCGCCATGGTGCACTCCGAGGTGCCCAAGATTGGTGCGCACCAAGGAGCGCTCCGAAGTGCGCTCCAAGGTGCGCGCGAAGTCGAAAGTTGGGTTAATTGTCCGGTTTGCCTCGGGTGCGCACCTTGCGTGCACCTTCGCCAGGGTGGGCGCCTTGGTGCGCACACCTTGGCTGGGCTGCGCACACCTTGGCACCCGCGTTTCCTTCATTTTAAATTTTTTTTTTTTACAATCTCTCAAGTGGGAAATTCTATAATCTCAACTTTTTTTGCCTTTTCAGGAAACTTTTGAATGGAGCGCATCATTGGTGCGCTCCGAAGTGTGCTCCAAAGCTCTCTCCAGCTGCGTGCACCTGCCCCGGCCGCGCACCCGGCCCCGCCCAGCTTCGCTCACCTGTCCCGGGCGTCTGGTGCGGAACCTTAGAGTAAGAAACATCACCGTGCACCTTGGCCAACGTGCGCGACTCGACCGAGCGCGCACTGGCCGAGGTGCACACCGATTTCACCTGGGTGCGCGCGCAGCACCTCGGGCGCACCGGGGTGCGCGCACAACGCCCGGGTTGCACCGTGGCCTGTGTGCTCGGGGCGCCTCGGGTGCGCGCTCGGTGTCGCCCCCGCGCGCGCGGTAGTGCGGGCAGCGCACCCCGGCCCGGCCCGGCCCCGACGAGAACGCAAACGGGCAAAAGGTTTATTCAAATAGCATTGCGACGCCCGGCGAAAAACTAAAAAAGGGTGCAACACCGGGACTTCCCGGGAGGTCACCCATCCCAGTACTACTCCGGCCCAAGCGCGCTTAACTGCGGAGTTCTGATGGGATCCGGTGCACTAACGCTGGTATGATCGCACCCGTTATGAGCTTGTCGCAGTGTGTACTTAGCAAACCGCGACCCACGTGCGAATCCACCCCGGCCACCCACCCCCGTCGAGGTGCACACCCTCCCTCGCGAAGTGCGCCCCGTTCGCCAAGTGTGAGCCCTGCCCGGGTGCGCGCACCTTGCTAGGGCGTCGGGTGTGCACCCGGCCCGGCCTACGTGCGTGCACCTGGAGGGGGCGTCGTGTGCGTGCAGTGTCCCGTCTGCAACGCGGTGCCCACACACCACCTCGGGCGCAATGACCTGCGCTCACATGTGGGCCGAGTGCACCTTGGTGCATGTTCGGGGCGCCTCGGGTGCACGCTCGATCTTGCCCCGGTGCACCAAGGCGCTCGGTTTGCCCCGGGTGCGCACTTGGTGCAAGGTGGGCACCCAAAATAGGGATCAAGCACCAAAACACAAGTTTCGGGATGCAAAATGGGACCCAAGGACCACAAATGCGTTCCAAGACCCATGATGGGTCCACGAGAACAAAAATGTGTTCCGAGACTTAATAAACAAATATTGGGTTTTAGGAGAAGAAACATGCTCTGATGCCCAAAACGAGAATCGACCCCGAAAAGGCCACAGGCCAAAAGTGGGATGCGAGACAAAAAAAAATGGGACCCGAGGACCAAAATTGGGTTCCCAGGTCGAAGACAGGGCAACCGGACAAGAAACGACCTCTAAGGCTCGAAATGAGTCCCGACGACTAAAACTTGACAAGAAGCACCCATCAGGCACCCAACTCGACACCCATGGGATGCCGACCCACCCGGGCTTCCACCTAGCACACCTTGGCACCCACCCACCCTCGCACCCAACCTCGCACCCAACTTAGCACCTTTGAACCCACATTGGCACTCACCCTGACCCTGGCACCTTGGAACCCACATTGGCACTCACCTTGACCCTGGCACCCACCTTTGCACTCACCTTGGGACCCACCCTGGCTCCCACCTCGGCACCCACCCAGACACCCACCTTGGTTCCTTGGCACCCACCTTGGATCCTTGGCACCCACCCCGACACCCACCTTGGCACGCAACTTGGCTACTTGCCACCCACCTTGGCTCCTTGACGCCCACCCCGACAACCACCCCGTGACCTACCCTGGCTAGGGTTGGTGCACACCCACCCTGGTGCCCACCTTGGCACCCACCCTATGACCCACCTTGGCACGCACCTTAGTACCCACCCCGTTACCCACCCTAGGACCCACCCCGTGACCCACCTTGGCCAGGGTGGGTGCACCCACCCTGGTGCCCACCTTGGCACCCACCCATCCTAGCACCCAGCCTGTGACCGGGCTTGGAACCCAACCTTGCACCCGCACCCGTCTTGGCCAGTGTGGGTGCGCACCCATCCTGGCACCCACGTTGTGACACACCCTTTAACCCACGCACCCTAGCACCCACGTTGGCACCCACCTTGGAACCCAACCTAGCAACTTGGCACCCACCCCGTGACCCACCTTGGCATCCACCATAGCAGTCGCCGACTTGGCACCCACCTCGGCACCCACCTTGACACTTGTGGACCCACCTTGCCACTCACCCTAGCATCGACCCATCCTAGCACCCACCCTGGCACCTTTGCACCCTAGCACTCACCCATCCTAGCACCTAACCTGTGACCCACCTTGACACTCACCCTCGCACCCACCTTGGAACCCAACCTAGCACCCACCCACCCTGACACCAACCCTAGCACCTACCCACCCTTGCACCCACCCTGTGACCCATCTTGGCACCCACCCATCCTACCACTCAACCTATCACCCACCTTCTCACCCACCTTGGCATCCACCTTAGCACCCACCCACACTGGCACCTTGGCACCCACCTCGGGCAAGGTGGGTGCACACCCACCCTGGCACCCAATTTAGAACCCACCGAGCATGTTACCCACCTTGGCACCCACATTGCAGCCCACCCTAGTACCCACCCTATGACCCACATTGGCATCCACACCCTAGCACCCAGGCACCTCGACACCCGCCTTGACACCCACCCTAGCACTGAACCTGTGACCCACCTTGGAACTCACCCTAGAACCCACCCACCCTGTGAACCACCTTGGCATCCACCTTAGCACCCACCCACCTTGGCACCCACTCTAGCACTCACCCATCCTAACACCCAACTTGTTACCCACCTTGGCACCCGCCCTCGCGTCCACCTTGAAACCCACCCTAGCACCCACCCACGCAGGAGCCCACCTTGGCACCCAACCTAACACCCACGCATCCTGGCACCCAACTTGTGACCCACCTTGGAACCCACCCTAGTACCCACCTTTGAACCCACTATATCACCAACCCACCTTGGCACCCACCCTATGACCCTCTTTGGAATCCACCCTAGCACGCACCCACCCTGGCACCCACCATGGAGCGCACCCTAGCACCCACCCACCTCGGCACGCACCTCAACACCCACCTTGGTGTGCGCACTGCGCCAACCTCTCAAAGACCCTATGTGGTGCGCTCCAAAGTGTACACCTTTGGTGCGCTCCAAGGTGCGCACCTTTGGTGCACACCGAGGTGCACACCAAAGTGTGCACCGAGGTGAGCACCAAAGTGCACTCCAGGGTGCACACCAAGGCGTGCACCTTTGGTGCGGTCAATGCAAACGAATTCGGAAGTTGGGGTCGATGTCCTAATCGCTGCTGCAGACTACACGTATGAGAATCGGACAAATAGCTTTATATAGGGGAGGTGTTGCGTTTGATGGGTCGACTCCCCTGGTTGTGTGCACTGCACCAACTTCAAAGACCCTGTCTTGTTTAAGAAGTCAAAAGTTGGGGTGGATGTCCTAATCATTGCTGCAGTCTACGCATGTATGAGAATCAGACAAATAGCTTATATAGGGGAGGTGTTGCATTCGGTGGGTTGACTCCCCTGGTTGTGCGCACTGCGCCAACCTCAAAGACCCCGCATAGCAGAAGAAGTCGGAAGTCGGATTTTGGTGAGCACCAAGGCGTGCACCTTTGGTGCGGTCAACGCAGACGAATTCAGAAGTTGGGGTGGATGTCCTAATCGTTGTTGCAGGCTACACATGTATGAGAATCAGACAAATAGCTTATATAGGGGAGGTGTTGGGTTTGATGGGTCAACTCCCTTGGTTGTGCGCATTACGCCAACCTCAAAGACCTTGTTTTCGTTAAGAAGTCAAAAGTTGGGGTCAATGTCCTAATGGCTCCTGCAGGCTACACATGTATGAGAATCGGACAAATAGCTTATATAGGGGAGGTGTTGGGTTTGATGGGTCGACTCCCCTGGTTGTGCGCATTACGTCAACCTCAAAGACCTTGTTTTCGTTAAGAAGTCAAAAGTTGGGGTCGATGTCCTAATTGCTCCTGTAGACTACACATGTATGAGAATCAGACAAATAGCTTATATAGGGGAGGTGTTGGGTTTGATGGGTTGACTCCCCTAGTTGTTCGCATTACACCAACCTCAAAGACCTTGTTTTCGTTTAGAAGCCGAAAGTTGGGGTCGATGTCCTAATTGCTCCTGCAGGCTACGCATGTATGAGAATCAGACAAATAGCTTATATAGGGGAGGTGTTGGGTTTGATGGGTCGACTCCCCTGGTTGTGCGCATTGCGCCAACCTCAAAGACCCTGCATTGCGGATGAAGTCGAAAGTCAGAGTTTGGTGTGCTACAAGGTGTGGTCGAAGGTGCTCACCTAGGTGTGCACCTTTGGAGCACAGGAAAAGTGCCCTCCAAAAGTGCGCACCTTTGGAGTGCACAAAAGTGCCCTCCAAAAGTGCGCACCTTTGGAGCGCAGAAAAGTGCCCTCCAAAAAGTGCCCTCCAAAAGTGCGCACCTTTGGAGCGCAGAAAAGTGCCCTCCAAAAGTGCGCACCTTTGGAGCGCAGAAAAGTGCCCTCCAAAAAGTGCCCTCCAAAAGTGCGCACCTTTGGAGCGCAGAAAAGTGCCCTCCAAAAGTGCGCACCTTTGGAGCGCAGAAAAGTGCCCTCCAAAAAGTGCCCTCCAAAAGTGCGCACCTTTGGAGCGCAGAAAAGTGCCCTCCAAAAAGTGCCCTCCAAAAGTGCGCACCTTTGGAGCGCAGAAAAGTGCCCTCCAAAAAGTGCCCTCCAAAAGTGCGCACCTTTGGAGCGCAGAAAAGTGCCCTCCAAAAAGTGCCCTCCAAAAGTGCGCACCTTTGGAGCGCAGAAAAGTGCCCTCCAAAAAGTGCCCTCCAAAAGTGCGCACCTTTGGAGCGCAGAAAAGTGCCCTCCAAAAGTGCGCACCTTTGGAGCGCACAAAAGTGCCCTCCAAAAGTGCGCACTTTTGGTGCGCACCAAGGCGCTGGTTCGGTCGTTGCAGGCGAGTTCGGAAGTTGGGGTCGATGTCCTGAGCGGAGGTGCAAACTACACAGGTGTCGGAATCGGACAAATAGCTTATATAGGGGAGGTGTATGCTTCGATGGGTCGACTCCCCAGGTTGAGCGCACCGCGCCAACCTCAAAGACCCTACGGTATGGATGAAGTCGGAAGTTGGGTCCGATGACCAATTCGATTAGTAGGTATGCTCATGAGGTCGGAATTTGGGTCCGATGACCTGCCATGTGCAGGAAGGCGAATGTTGACACTGTGCGTTGCAAGGTGCACACCAAGGCGCTGGTGCGGTCTTTTTAGTCGAGTTCGGAAGTTGGGGTCGATGTCCTGATCGGAGGTGCAAGCTACACAGGTGTGGGAATCGGACAAATAGCTTATATAGGGGAGGTGTATGCTTCGTTGGGTCGACTCCCCGGGTTGAGCGCACCGCGCCAACCTCAAAGACCCTACGGTATGGATGAAGTCGGAAGTTGGGTCCGATGACCGATTCGATATGTAGGCATACTCGCGAGGTCGGAATTTGGGTCCGATGACCTGCCACGTGCAGGAAGGCGAATGTTGGCACTGTGCGTTGCAAGGTGCGCACCAAGGCGCTGGTTCGGTCGTTGGAGGCGAGTTCGGAAGTTGGGGTCGATGTCTTGATCGGAGGTGCAAACTACACAGGTGTGGGAATCGGACAAATAGCTTATATAGGGGAGGTGTATGCTTCGTTGGGTCGACTCCCCGGGTTGAGCGCACCGCGCCAACCTCAAAGACCCTACGGTATGGATGAAGTCGGAAGTTGGGTCCGATGACCGATTCGATATGTAGGCATACTCGCGAGGTCGGAATTTGGGTCCGATGACCTGCCATGTGCAGGAAGGCGAATGTTGGGACTGTGCGTCGCAAGGTGCGCACCAAGGCGCTGGTGCCGTCGTTGCAGTCGAGTTCGGAAGTTGGGGTCGATGTCCTGGTCAGAGGTGCAAACTACACAGGTGTGGGAATCGGACAAATAGCTTATATAGGGGAGGTGTATGCTTCGATGGGTCGACTCCCTGGGTTGAGCGCACCGCGCCAACCTCAAAGACCCTACAGTATGGATGAAGTCGGAAGTTGGGTCCGATGACCGATTCGATACGTAGGCATATTGGCGAGGTCTGAATTTGTGTCCGATGACCTGCCATGCGCAGGAAGGCGGAATTTGGGTCCGATGACCGAGTTGATGGCGTGCCATGCGCAGAAAGGCGGAATTTGGGTCCGATGACCGAGTTGATGTTGATGGCCCGCCATGCACAGGAAGGCGGAATTTGGGTCCGATGACCGATTTGAAGGCGTGCCATACGCAAAAAGGCGGAGTTTGGGTCCGATGACCGAGTTGATATTGATGGCCCGCCATGCGCAGGAAGGCGGAATTTGGGTCCGATGACCTGACATACGCATGGAGTCCGACTCGGGGGCCGATGTTCGATTCGATGACTTGCATTGTGGGTAAAGTCGGAAGTTGTGGTCTTTGACCCGATTCGATGACCAGACTTCGGCTGCTTGAGAATCGGACAAATAACTTATATAGGGGAGGTAGTGTTCTCGAGCATCCTCCCCCCGTGCCCGTTTATGTCGATTGATGCTGGTGCTCGACTGGTTGGAGCGCTCGGATGCAAAAATCTTGCACCAGGATTTATCGATTGTGATGGACACGGCAAGTCTCCTGATTGCTATGCAGGAGCTCATCGTGAATCTCTATGCGGCCTTGGTATGGACTCGACCTGCGGAATGGTTCGGCAATGGTAGTCGCTCCAACACGTCCTTGCAATGGCCACAGAGGTGATTCGACTAGAGCTCCAGTCTAGCTTTTGGGTTGCTTGGCGGACTGGTATAGCCGCGATCGAGTTCCGGCCATGAACGTTTTAGATAGCTCTTGGGCTTTCTGGGACGGAAGTCGGAAGTTTGGGCTGTTGTCCGATTTGATGACCATTCTTCGGATGTGTGAGAATCGGACAAATAACTTATATAGGGGACTGTGTTGTCTCACGCAGCCCCCTCCGTGCCCCTCTATCTCGACCGATGTTGGTGCTTGAAAGGGTTGGGATCGCTCGGATTTATAAACGTGCACCACCATTTGTCGAGTGTGAGGGACGCGGCAGGTCTCCTAAATGCTATGCGGGCGCTCTCTGAGAATCTCTATCCGGCCTCGACACAGACTAGTCTTGCTGAATGGTTTGGCACTGGTAGTCGATCCAACACGTCGTTGTTGTGGCCGCCTAGGCGATTCGATTCGAGCCCCCGTCTAGCTTTTGGGTTGCTTGGCGGATTTTGCCCTATCCGCAAGTGAGCTCGGTCCCTAAACGTTCGAGAAACCCGATTGCTATGCGCCGACTCTCTTTCTTGCGAGCCTCCATCTAGCTTTTGGGTCTCTACGGAACGGAAGTCGGAATCTGGGACCGTTGTTTGATTCGACGAGGCAGACTACGGTTGTGCGAGAATCGGACAAATAACTTATATAGGGGAGGTGTTGACTGGAGCATTCTCCCCCGTGCCCCTCTAACTCGACCAATGCTGGCGCTCGAACGGTGGTAGCGCTCGGATTTTCATTGAGCGCCAGCATTGGTCGATTTAGAGGGGCATGCGAGATTCCCGAATGCTATGCGAGGGCTCTAACGGAAATGTCTATTGGTTTCGGTATGGATGCAATTGCGAGTGGTTCGGCAAAGGTAGTCGTTCCGATGCGTCCATGTCGTGGCCAAATCGATAATTCGATTTGAGCCCTCGTATAGCATTTGGGTCTCTCGATGTGATTCCGCATTCCAGTCCCTTTGGGCACTGCTTGAGCCGCATCCCAGGGGGTTCCCTTCCCAATAATCTGCCTCGCAACCCGATTGCTATGCGGTGAGGCTCCTCGGCCGCCTCGGAACTATCTGTGTATCAGACGCATCGCGGGATAAGGGGTTGGCAACGGTAGTCGCCCCAAGCGCGTCCGATGCTTGGACCATTCCGAGGCGGCCCTGAAGCCTCTTCCGTCTAGCCGTTGGGTCCTTCTCGCCGCATCCCTCGCCTCGCACCCCGATTGCTATGCGGTGAGGCTCCTCGGCCGCCTCGGAACTATCTGTGTATCGGACGCGTCGCGGGATAAGGGGTTGTCACTGGTAGTCGCCCCAAGCGCGTCCGATGCTTGGACCATTCCGAGGCGGCCCTGAAGCCTCTTCCGTCTAGCCGTTGGGTCCTTCTCGCCGCATCCCTCGCCTCGCACCCCGATTGCTATGCGGTGAGGCTCCTCGGCCGCCTCGGAACTATCTGTGTATCGGACGCGTCGCGGGATAAGGGGTTGTCATTGGTAGTCGCCCCAAGCGCGTCCGATGCTTGGACCATTCCGAGGCGGCCCTGAAGCCTCTTCCGTCTAGCCGTTGGGTCCTTCTCGCCGCATCCCTCGCCTCGCACCCCGATTGCTATGCGGTGAGGCTCCTCGGCCGCCTCGGAACTATCTGTGTATCGGACGCGTCGCGGGATAAGGGGTTGTCACTGGTAGTCGCCCCAAGCGCGTCCGATGCTTGGACCATTCCGAGGCGGCCCTGAAGCCTCTTCCGTCTAGCCGTTGGGTCCTTCTCGCCGCATCCCTCGCCTCGCACCCCGATTGCTATGCGGTGAGGCTCCTCGGCCGCCTCGGAACTATCTGTGTATCGGACGCGTCGCGGGATAAGGGGTTGTCACTGGTAGTCGCCCCAAGCGCGTTCGATGCTTGGACCATTCCGAGGCGGCCCTGAAGCCTCTTCCGTCTAGCCGTTGGGTCCTTCTCGCCGCATCCCTCGCCTCGCACCCCGATTGCTATGCGGTGAGGCTCCTCGGCCGCCTTGGAACTATCTGTGTATCGGACGCGTCGCGGGATAAGGGGTTGTCACTGGTAGTCGCCCCAAGCGCGTCCGATGCTTAGACCATTCCGAGGCGGACCCGAAGCCTCTTCCGTCTAGCCGTTGGGTCCTTCTCGCCGCATCCTTCGCCTCGCACCCCGATTGCTATGCGGTGAGGCTCCTCGGCCGCCTCGGAACTATCTGTGTATCGGACGCGTCGCGGGATAAGGGGTTGTCACTGGTAGTCGCCCCAAGCGCGTCCGATGCTTGGACCATTCCGAGGCGGACCCGAAGCCTCTTCCGTCTAGCCGTTGGGTCCTTCTCGCCGCATCCCTCGCCTCGCACCCCGATTGCTATGCGGTGAGGCTCCTCGGCCGCCTTGGAACTATCTGTGTATCGGACGCGTCGCGGGATAAGGGGTTGTCACTGGTAGTCGCCCCAAGCGCGTCCGATGCTTGGACCATTCCGAGGCGGACCCGAAGCCTCTTCCGTCTAGCCGTTGGGTCCTTCTCGCCGCATCCCTCGCCTCGCACCCCGATTGCTATGCGGTGAGGCTCCTCGGCCGCCTTGGAACTATCTGTGTATCGGACGCGTCGCGGGATAAGGGGTTGTCACTGGTAGTCGCCCCAAGCGCGTCCGATGCTTGGACCATTCCGAGGCGGACCCGAAGCCTCTTCCGTCTAGCCGTTGGGTCCTTCTCGCCGCATCCCTCGCCTCGCACCCCGATTGCTATGCGGTGAGGCTCCTCGGCCGCCTTGGAACTATCTGTGTATCGGACGCGTCGCGGGATAAGGGGTTGTCACTGGTAGTCGCCCCAAGCGCGTCCGATGCTTGGACCATTCCGAGGCGGCCCCGAAGCCTCTTCCGTGTAGCCGTTGGGTCCTTCTCGCCGCATCCCTCGCCTCGCACCCCGATTGCTATGCGGTGAGGCTCCTCGGCCGCCTTGGAACTATCTGTGTATCGGACGCGTCGCGGGATAAGGGGTTGTCACTGGTAGTCGCCCCAAGCGCGTCCGATGCTTGGACCATTCCGAGGCGGCCCCGAAGCCTCTTCCGTGTAGCCGTTGGGTCCTTCTCGCCGCATCCCTCGCCTCGCACCCCGATTGCTATGCGGTGAGGCTCCTCGGCCGCCTTGGAACTATCTGTGTATCGGACGCGTCGCGGGATAAGGGGTTGTCACTGGTAGTCGCCCCAAGCGCGTCCGATGCTTGGACCATTCCGAGGCGGACCTGAAGCCTCTTCCCTCTAGCCGTTGGGGCTTTCTCGCCGCATCCCTCGCCTCGCACCCTGATTGCTATGCTGTGAGGCTCCTCGGCCGCCTTGGAACTATCTGTGTATCGGACGCATCGCGGGATAAGGGGTTGGCAGTGGTAGTCGCCCCAAGCGCATCCGATGCTTGGACCATTCCGAGGCGGCCCTGCAGCCTCTTCCGTCTAGCCGTTGGGGCCATCTCGCCGCATCCCCCACCTCGCACCACGATTGCTATGCGGTGAGGCTCCTTGGCCGCCTCGGAACTATCTGTGTATCGGACGCATCGCGGGATAAGGGGTTGTCACTGGTAGTCGCCCCAAGCGCGTCCGATGCTTGGACTATTCCGAGGCGGCCCTGCAGCCTCTTCCGTCTAGCCGTTGGGGCCATCTCGCTGCATCCCCCACCTCCTCGGCCGCCTCGGAACTATCTGTGTATCGAACGCATCGCGGGATAAGGGGTTGGCAGTGGTAGTCGCCCCAAGCGCGTCCGATGCTTGGACTATTCCGAGGCAGCCCTGCAGCCTCTTCCGTCTAGCCTTTGGGGCCATCTCGCCGCATCCCTCGCCTCGCACCCCGATTGCTATGCGGTGAGGCTCCTCGGCCGCCTGGGAACTATCTTCGTATCGGACGCATCGCGGGATAAGGGGTTGTCACTGGTAGTCGCCCCAAGCGCGTCCGATGCTTGGACTATTCCGAGGCGGCCCTGTGGCCTCTTCCGTCTAGCCGTTGGGGCCATCTCGCCGCATCCCCCACCTCGCACCCCGATTGCTATGCGGTGAGGCTCTTCGGCCGCCTTGGAACTATCTTCGTATCGGACGCATTGCGGGATAAGGGGTTGTCACTGGTAGTGGCCCCAAGCGCGTCCGATGCTTGGACTATTCCGAGGCGGCCCTGCAGCCTCTTCCGTCTAGCCGTTGGGGCCATCTCGCCGCATCCCCCACCTCGCACCCCGATTGCTATGCGGTGAGGCTCCTCGGCCGCCTTGGAACTATCTTCGTATCGGACGCATCGCGGGATAAGGGGTTGTCACTGGTAGTCGCCCCAAGCGCGTCCGATGCTTGGACTATTCCGACGCGGCCCTGTGGCCTCTTCCGTCTAGCCGTTGGGGCCATCTCGCCGCATCCCCCACCTCGCACCCCGATTGCTATGCGGTGAGGCTCCTCGGCCGCCTTGGAACCATCTTCGTATCGGACGCATCGCGGGATAGGGGGCTGTCACTGGTAGTCGCCCCAAGCGTGTCCGATGCTTGGACCATTCCTAGGCGGCCCTGAAGCCTCTTTCGTCTAGCCGTTGGGGCCTTCCCGCCCCATCCCTCGCCTCGCACCCCCGATTGCTATGCGGTGAGGCTCCTCGGCCGCCTTGGAACCATCTGTGTATCGGACGCATCGCGGGATAAGGGGTTGGCACTGGCAGTCGCCCCAAGCGCGTCCGATGCTTGGACCATTCCGAGGTGGCCCTGAAGCCTCTTCCGTCTAGCCGTTGGGGCCTTCCCGCCCCATCCCTCGCCTCGCACCCCGATTGATATGCGGTGAGGCTCCTCGGCCGCCTTGGAACTATCTGTGTATCGGACGCATCGCGGGATAAGGGGTTGGCACTGGTAGTCGTCCCAATCGCATCCGATGCTTGGACCATTCCGAGGCGGCCCTGCAGCCTCTTCCGTTTAGCCGTCGGGGCCTTCCCGCCGCATCCCTCGCCTCGCATCCCGATTCCTATGCGGTGAGTCTTCTCGGCCGCCGCGGAACTATACCTGTTATTGCTACTGCATCCTTCGGCTGGTAACCTCCTCTGCCGCCTTGGAACGTTCTCTTTGTCGGACGCGTCGCGGGATAAGGGGTTGGCACTGGTAGTCGCCCCAAGCGCGCCCGATGCATAGACCGCTCCGAGTCGACCTTGCTTTCAGCCTCTCACATGCATAGACCTCTCTGAGTCGACCCTGCAGCCTCTCACGTTTAGCCTTTGGAATCTCGCCTCACAACA
>NW_026729554.1:0-7500 GCF_030272615.1 Cryptomeria japonica | reverse complement strand
TCTGAAGTGTGCTCCAAGGTGCGGCGTGCACGAAGTCGGAGCCCGGTTTGCCCCGGGTGTGCACCTCGGGTGCGCACCTCGCGTGCACCTTCGCTGCGGTGGGCACCTTGGCTGGGTTGCGCGCCTTGGTGGGCACCATGCAGTGCACGAAGTCGGAGCCCGGATTGCCCCGGGCGCGCACCTCCGCCAGGGTGGGCACCTTGGTGCGCACAACTTGCCTGGGCTGCGCACCAGGAAGGGCTCAAGATGGCACCCGCGTTCCGTTTTTTTCACTATCTTTCAGAACGGAAATTTTAAAATCTCGTTTTTTTTTGCCTTTTCTGGAAATTAGTGAAGGCAGCGCATCAAAGGTGCGCAACGCTGGTGCGAACCTGGGAGCGCTCCGATGTGTGCTCCAAGGTGCGGCGTGCACGAAGTCGGACCCCGGTTTGCCCCGGGTGCGCACCTCGCGTGCACCTTGGTGCGCACACCTTGGCTGGGTTGCGCGCCCTGGTGGGCACCATGGTGCGCACCAAGGAGCGCTCCGAAGTGTGCTCCAAGGTGCGGCGTGCACGAAGTCGGAGCCCGGTTTGCCCCGGGTGCGCACCTCGCGTGCACCTTCGCCGCGGTGGGCACCATGGCGTGCACGAAGTCGGAGCCCGGTTTGCCCCGGGTGCGCACCTCGCGTGCACCTTCGCCGGGGTGGGCACCTTGGTGTGCAGACCTTGGCTGGGTTGCGCGCCCTGGTGGGCACCATGGTGCGCACCAAGGAGCGCTCCGAAGTGTGCTCCAAGGTGCGGCCTGCACGAAGTCGGAGCCCGGTTTGCCCCGGGTGTGCACCTCGGGTGGGCACCTTGGTGCGCATGCCTTGCCTGGGCTGCGCACCAGGGCGGGCTCAAGATGGCACCCGCGTTCCTTTTTTTTCACTATCTTTCAAAACGGAAATTTTAAAATCTCATTTTTTTTTGCCTTTTTCTGGAAATTAGTGAAGGCAGCGCATCAAAGGTGCGCACCTCGCTGCCCACCACGGTGCGCAACGCCGGTGGGCACCCGGGAGTGCTTCGAAGTGTGCTCCAAGGTGCTGCGTGCACGTTGTCGGAGCCCGGTTTGCCCCGGGTGCGCACCTCGCGTGCACCTTCGTCGGGGTGGGCACCTTGGCTGGGTTTGCCCCGGCTGCGCTCCGAAGCGGGGTTATTGGAGCGCCGCCTCTTTTTTTGTCGGAGCGTTTGGTGGGGTTTCTCGCATTGGCTCTTCCGAGGCCCGGTTGCCACCCTGGCGCGCACGAAGTCGGAAGTAGGGTTAATTGCCCGGGTGCGCACCTTTGCCAGGGTGGGCACCTTACCTGGGCTGCGCACCAGGGCGGGCTCAAGATGGCACGCGCGTTCCGTTTTTTTCACTATCTTTCAAAACGGAAATTTTAAAATCTCCTTTTTTTTTTGCCTTTTCTGGAAATTAGTGAAGGCAGCGCATCAAAGGTGCGCACCTCGCTGCCCACCTTGGTGTGCTCTGAGGTGCGCACCCGGGAGCGCTACGAAGTGTGCTCCAAGGTGCGGCGTGCACGTTGTCGGAGCCCGGTTTGCCCCGGGTGCGCACCTCGCCTGCACCTTGGCCGGGGTGGGCACCTTGGCTGGGTTTGCCCAGGGTGCGCTCCGAAGCGGGGTTACTGGAGCGCCCCCTCTTTTTTTGTCAGAGCGTTTGGTGGGGTTTCTCGCATTGGCTCTTCCCAGGCCCGGTTGTTGGGTGCGCTCCCACCCTGGCGCGCGCGAAGTTGGAAGTTGGGTTAATTGCCCGGGCGCGCACCTTCGCCAGGGTGGGCACCTTGGTGCGCACACCTTGGCTGGGCTGCGCACCAGGGCGGGCTCAAGATGGCACCAGCATTCCCTTTTTCTCACTATCTTTCAAAACGGAAATTTTAAAATCTCGTTTTTTTTTTGCCTTTTATGGAAATTAGTGAAGGCATCGCATCAAAGGTGCGCACCTCGCTGCCCACCTTGGTGTGCTCCGAGGTGCCCACCACGGTGCGCAACGCCGGTGCGAACCCGGGAGCGCCCCGATGTGTGCTCCAAGGTGCGGCGTGCACGAAGTCGGACCCCGGTTTG
Source organism: Cryptomeria japonica (assembly GCF_030272615.1). NCBI lineage: Eukaryota > Viridiplantae > Streptophyta > Pinopsida > Cupressales > Cupressaceae > Cryptomeria > Cryptomeria japonica. The sequence goes on along the minus strand of NW_026729554.1, from coordinate 5,422 downwards.
CCCCGGGTGCGCACCTCGCGTGCACCTTGGTGCGCACACCTTGGCTGGGTTGCGCGGCCTGGTGGGCACCATGGTGCGCACCAAGGAGCGCTCCGAAGTGTGCTCCAAGGTGCGGCGTGCACGAAGTCGGAGCCCGGTTTGCCCCGGGTACGCACCTCGCGTGCACCTTCGCCGGGGTGGGCACCTCGGCTGGGTTGCGCGCCCTGGTGCGCACCAAGGAGCGCTCCGAAGTGTGCTCCAAGGTGCGGCGTGCACGAAGTCGGAGCCCGGTTTGCCCCGGGTGCGCACCTTCGCCGCGGTGCGCACCATGGCGTGCACGAAGTCGGAGCCCGGTTTGCCCCGGGTGCGCACCTCGCGTGCACCTTCGGCGGGGTTGCGCGCCCTGGTGGGCACCATGGTGCGCACCAAGGAGCGCTCCGAAGTGTGCTCCAAGGTGCGGCGTGCACGAAGTCGGAGCCCGGTTTGCCCCGGGTGCGCACCTCGCGTGCACCTTCGGCGGGGTTGCGCGCCCTGGTGGGCACCATGGTGCGCACCAAGGAGCGCTCCGAAGTGTGCTCCAAGGTGCGGCGTGCACGAAGTCGGAGCCCGGTTTGCCCCGGGTGCGCACCTCGCGTGCACCTTCGCCGCGGTGGGCACCATGGCGTGCACGAAGTCGGAGCCCGGTTTGCCCCGGGTGCGCACCTCGCGTGCACCTTCGCCGGGGTGGGCACCTCGGCTGGGTTGCGCGCCCTGGTGCGCACCAAGGAGCGCTCCGAAGTGTGCTCCAAGGTGCGGCGTGCACGAAGTCGGAGCCCGGTTTGCCCCGGGTGCGCACCTCGCGTGCACCTTCGCCAGGGTGGGCACCTCGGTGCGCACACCTTCTCAATGTTTTCTTGCCTTTTCTGGAAATTGGTGAAGGCAGCGCATCAAAGGTGCGCACCTCGGTGTGCTCCGAGGTGCGAACCCGAGAGCGCTCCGAGGTGCCCACGAAGTCGAAAGTCGGGTTAATTGCATTGTTTTCCCCGGGTGCGCTCCGAGGTGCGCAACATCGGCGCGCACCAAGGAGGGCTCCGAAGTGTGCTCCAAGGTGCGCACGATGGCGTGCACCTCTGGTGCGCACGATTCGGAGCTCGGTTTGACCGGGGTGCGCACACCTTGGCTGGGTTGCGCACCTTTTGTGCGCTCCAAGGTGCGCACGAAGTCGGAGCTCGGTTTGCCCCGGGTGCGCACCTTCGCCAGGGTGCGCACCTTGATGCGCACGCCTTGGCTGGGCTGCGCACCTTGGTGGGCGCCATGGTGCGCACCTTTCGTGCGCTCCAAGGTGCGCACGAAGTCGGAGCTCGGTTTGCCCCGGGTGCGCACCTTGGTGGGCGCCATGGTGCACTCCGAGGTGCCCAAGATTGGTGCGCACCAAGGAGCGCTCCGAAGTGCGCTCCAAGGTGCGCGCGAAGTCGAAAGTTGGGTTAATTGTCCGGTTTGCCTCGGGTGCGCACCTTGCGTGCACCTTCGCCAGGGTGGGCGCCTTGGTGCGCACACCTTGGCTGGGCTGCGCACACCTTGGCACCCGCGTTTCCTTCATTTTAAATTTTTTTTTTTTACAATCTCTCAAGTGGGAAATTCTATAATCTCAACTTTTTTTGCCTTTTCAGGAAACTTTTGAATGGAGCGCATCATTGGTGCGCTCCGAAGTGTGCTCCAAAGCTCTCTCCAGCTGCGTGCACCTGCCCCGGCCGCGCACCCGGCCCCGCCCAGCTTCGCTCACCTGTCCCGGGCGTCTGGTGCGGAACCTTAGAGTAAGAAACATCACCGTGCACCTTGGCCAACGTGCGCGACTCGACCGAGCGCGCACTGGCCGAGGTGCACACCGATTTCACCTGGGTGCGCGCGCAGCACCTCGGGCGCACCGGGGTGCGCGCACAACGCCCGGGTTGCACCGTGGCCTGTGTGCTCGGGGCGCCTCGGGTGCGCGCTCGGTGTCGCCCCCGCGCGCGCTGGTAGTGCGGGCAGCGCACCCCGGCCCGGCCCGGCCCCGACGAGAACGCAAACGGGCAAAAGGTTTATTCAAATAGCATTGCGACGCCCGGCGAAAAACTAAAAAAGGGTGCAACACCGGGACTTCCCGGGAGGTCACCCATCCCAGTACTACTCCGGCCCAAGCGCGCTTAACTGCGGAGTTCTGATGGGATCCGGTGCACTAACGCTGGTATGATCGCACCCGTTATGAGCTTGTCGCAGTGTGTACTTAGCAAACCGCGACCCACGTGCGAATCCACCCCGGCCACCCACCCCCGTCGAGGTGCACACCCTCCCTCGCGAAGTGCGCCCCGTTCGCCAAGTGTGAGCCCTGCCCGGGTGCGCGCACCTTGCTAGGGCGTCGGGTGTGCACCCGGCCCGGCCTACGTGCGTGCACCTGGAGGGGGCGTCGTGTGCGTGCAGTGTCCCGTCTGCAACGCGGTGCCCACACACCACCTCGGGCGCAACGACCTGCGCTCACATGTGGGCCGAGTGCACCTTGGTGCATGTTCGGGGCGCCTCGGGTGCACGCTCGATCTTGCCCCGGTGCACCAAGGCGCTCGGTTTGCCCCGGGTGCGCACTTGGTGCAAGGTGGGCACCCAAAATAGGGATCAAGCACCAAAACACAAGTTTCGGGATGCAAAATGGGACCCAAGGACCACAAATGCGTTCCAAGACCCATGATGGGTCCACGAGAACAAAAATGTGTTCCGAGACTTAATAAACAAATATTGGGTTTTAGGAGAAGAAACATGCTCTGATGCCCAAAACGAGAATCGACCCCGAAAAGGCCACAGGCCAAAAGTGGGATGCGAGACAAAAAAAAATGGGACCCGAGGACCAAAATTGGGTTCCCAGGTCGAAGACAGGGCAACCGGACAAGAAACGACCTCTAAGGCTCGAAATGAGTCCCGACGACTAAAACTTGACAAGAAGCACCCATCAGGCACCCAACTCGACACCCATGGGATGCCGACCCACCCGGGCTTCCACCTAGCACACCTTGGCACCCACCCACCCTCGCACCCAACCTCGCACCCAACTTAGCACCTTTGAACCCACATTGGCACTCACCCTGACCCTGGCACCTTGGAACCCACATTGGCACTCACCTTGACCCTGGCACCCACCTTTGCACTCACCTTGGGACCCACCCTGGCTCCCACCTCGGCACCCACCCAGACACCCACCTTGGTTCCTTGGCACCCACCTTGGATCCTTGGCACCCACCCCGACACCCACCTTGGCACGCAACTTGGCTACTTGCCACCCACCTTGGCTCCTTGACGCCCACCCCGACAACCACCCCGTGACCTACCCTGGCTAGGGTTGGTGCACACCCACCCTGGTGCCCACCTTGGCACCCACCCTATGACCCACCTTGGCACGCACCTTAGTACCCACCCCGTTACCCACCCTAGGACCCACCCCGTGACCCACCTTGGCCAGGGTGGGTGCACCCACCCTGGTGCCCACCTTGGCACCCACCCATCCTAGCACCCAGCCTGTGACCGGGCTTGGAACCCAACCTTGCACCCGCACCCGTCTTGGCCAGTGTGGGTGCGCACCCATCCTGGCACCCACGTTGTGACACACCCTTTAACCCACGCACCCTAGCACCCACGTTGGCACCCACCTTGGAACCCAACCTAGCAACTTGGCACCCACCCCGTGACCCACCTTGGCATCCACCATAGCAGTCGCCGACTTGGCACCCACCTCGGCACCCACCTTGACACTTGTGGACCCACCTTGCCACTCACCCTAGCATCGACCCATCCTAGCACCCACCCTGGCACCTTTGCACCCTAGCACTCACCCATCCTAGCACCTAACCTGTGACCCACCTTGACACTCACCCTCGCACCCACCTTGGAACCCAACCTAGCACCCACCCACCCTGACACCAACCCTAGCACCTACCCACCCTTGCACCCACCCTGTGACCCATCTTGGCACCCACCCATCCTACCACTCAACCTATCACCCACCTTCTCACCCACCTTGGCATCCACCTTAGCACCCACCCACACTGGCACCTTGGCACCCACCTCGGGCAAGGTGGGTGCACACCCACCCTGGCACCCAATTTAGAACCCACCGAGCATGTTACCCACCTTGGCACCCACATTGCAGCCCACCCTAGTACCCACCCTATGACCCACATTGGCATCCACACCCTAGCACCCAGGCACCTCGACACCCGCCTTGACACCCACCCTAGCACTGAACCTGTGACCCACCTTGGAACTCACCCTAGAACCCACCCACCCTGTGAACCACCTTGGCATCCACCTTAGCACCCACCCACCTTGGCACCCACTCTAGCACTCACCCATCCTAACACCCAACTTGTTACCCACCTTGGCACCCGCCCTCGCGTCCACCTTGAAACCCACCCTAGCACCCACCCACGCAGGAGCCCACCTTGGCACCCAACCTAACACCCACGCATCCTGGCACCCAACTTGTGACCCACCTTGGAACCCACCCTAGTACCCACCTTTGAACCCACTATATCACCAACCCACCTTGGCACCCACCCTATGACCCTCTTTGGAATCCACCCTAGCACGCACCCACCCTGGCACCCACCATGGAGCGCACCCTAGCACCCACCCACCTCGGCACGCACCTCAACACCCACCTTGGTGTGCGCACTGCGCCAACCTCTCAAAGACCCTATGTGGTGCGCTCCAAAGTGTACACCTTTGGTGCGCTCCAAGGTGCGCACCTTTGGTGCACACCGAGGTGCACACCAAAGTGTGCACCGAGGTGAGCACCAAAGTGCACTCCAGGGTGCACACCAAGGCGTGCACCTTTGGTGCGGTCAATGCAAACGAATTCGGAAGTTGGGGTCGATGTCCTAATCGCTGCTGCAGACTACACGTATGAGAATCGGACAAATAGCTTTATATAGGGGAGGTGTTGCGTTTGATGGGTCGACTCCCCTGGTTGTGTGCACTGCACCAACTTCAAAGACCCTGTCTTGTTTAAGAAGTCAAAAGTTGGGGTGGATGTCCTAATCATTGCTGCAGTCTACGCATGTATGAGAATCAGACAAATAGCTTATATAGGGGAGGTGTTGCATTCGGTGGGTTGACTCCCCTGGTTGTGCGCACTGCGCCAACCTCAAAGACCCCGCATAGCAGAAGAAGTCGGAAGTCGGATTTTGGTGAGCACCAAGGCGTGCACCTTTGGTGCGGTCAACGCAGACGAATTCAGAAGTTGGGGTGGATGTCCTAATCGTTGTTGCAGGCTACACATGTATGAGAATCAGACAAATAGCTTATATAGGGGAGGTGTTGGGTTTGATGGGTCAACTCCCTTGGTTGTGCGCATTACGCCAACCTCAAAGACCTTGTTTTCGTTAAGAAGTCAAAAGTTGGGGTCAATGTCCTAATGGCTCCTGCAGGCTACACATGTATG
>NW_026729553.1:0-57000 GCF_030272615.1 Cryptomeria japonica | reverse complement strand
GAGGGATTCATGGTCATCTTCACTCCAGTAAGCATCTTCTTTTTGGTGTTGAAGGAGAGTTTATTCTCTCTTTTTCATTACACATTTCATTTGTCCATCTCTATTAGCATATCATCTTGTGTTATTTTGTTAAACACTCAAAATATTGAGAGGTGGGGAAGGGGAGGTGAATCTGTATTCCACAAACTTTTAAACTTTAGCAAAATTCAAACTTAATAAACTTAACCAAAACAACAGTAGAGACGGTTAAGGCAATAACCACCAATGCACAAAGAACATCAAATTACGTGAAAAACTCAATAAGAAAAAAACTACAACGAAAGTTAACTCACAATATAAAAATAAATTTAACTTATAATTTTAGATAAATTGCACCACTATATCACTTATTAATGATATTAAATTTTAACTATGTTAACATATCTATATTGAGATATTGAAAATATGTTTAAGACAATCTTATAATAAGAATTTCATTTATAAAATTATATATATATGAACTTCTAAAGATACAAAGATCGTTAAAAAATCCCATCATATCAACTACAATGAAAAACTAATCAATTGCAGGTCTGGGAAACGACGGCCTACAAACACAACAATGAACAATTATAAGGCATTGGAAACAACTCATCCAACTGTCCTACGTAACGTAACCTGAAATTTTACATTGAAAATCAATTTCAGCCTTTAGCAAATATTAATATTTTTTCTTTTTTTATTATAAAGCACAACATCATATTCTGTCTTAGTCCTGCTATTGAGACAGATTTGTGCCTAGACATGCCCGCCTTTCCTCTACAAATACAAATCCCAACTCCTCCAGCCCCACACGTAAGCAATTGTTCTGTGTAACTGCATTTAATTGTGAAGTTATGAAGAAAACTAGTGTTGCCAACTGCATAGGAATAATGTTGGTATGGGTGTTGTTTGAAAAAGCTTATGCAGGTAGTACCTTTATTGCGTATCAACAGCCTGGATGTGCTAAAGGTCCGGTTGTGGATGTGGATGTGGATGGTGATGCGTGTGGGTGTTATGCTATACCCAGCGATTACCCTGACGGACATGCGTGTGGGTGTTATGCTCTAACCAGCGATTACCGTGGAGGATATAATTTTGATTACCAAATTCAGGGTATCGCCCTTTACAATACTGCTGGGTGTGCGGGCAAACCAGATGCTGTCATGTTTAACAGTCAAAGAGATTGCAACCCCTTTGGCTGGAATAGTGTTTACTTTTTCTGCACATAATGTATGCTTTACCCAAATTACAAGCCAAACCACCATGCATATCCAAGGATTGAAGGGAATTTCCATTCCATAAGCTCTGTTATGAATAAACTAACAAACAGATTCTAATTTGTGAACGTTATGTGGGAATTTCTATTTGTATTTCCATTTCATTTAATATAAGATTTGGTATTTAGAATATATTTTTATTTTAAGGTATACAAAATTAACCTATGTTATATTTGATAGATGTTTTATTAATAATACTTATTTAAGATATAACATAGTTGCATAAGAAATGATATATTTTATAATTGGTGAATATCCATTCTGTTGTCAAGGGAATGAGAATATGCCTAAGAATAGATGAACGATGAAGTAGAAGGTAAGGGATATATGAAAATCATTACAATTGTGAAGCAAAAGGTATTTCATTTCTACTTATATAAATTAGCTTATTGTGTTTGAAGTAGAGTTTGAGTTAGAATCCACATAACTTAGAAAATCTTGAAGTATTTCAAGTAAAGATATAATTTAGAGGAGAGACGACGACAGCTGTCAAAAACAGTTTTACACCTATTATCTCCGCCCACCACCAAAATAAGAAATAAAATTCAACTAGATTCATTAACTATAACACAAAATTGAAGAACAATGGAAAAATATAAAAGACCATTATTAGGAAGAGAATGGACTCAAAATTTTAGAAAAAATGGCAAATAATTTTTCTAGGTATAGGATTAAGAATTATACATATTATATTACAATAAGAATATAAAGTTTTATACATATTATATAATGTTCCCACCAATCTAGGTCATGGAGTTTTTTATTTAAGTGAATCTTTAGAGCTTGGTTTGGAACAACAATCTTGTGTTGAAGTGGACTAGATTAAGGATACATTTATGGGCTCTCTTGATCTACATTCCACCATTACCGCTATGTGTTCTCAAGATGATCAAGGCTATTGTATATAGGGTGAGAAAGAGGAAGAAATCATTTTATCTTAATAGTAGTTTTACTAAAATAGGTTGTGGTTAAGGATATGAAACAAAGAGGCGGTTTGAAGGTGGTTGGTTCTCACATGAAATACTTCAAAGTTCTAATTTGCATGCTAATGGTGTGCAGTTGAGTTCGAATCAAGTTTTGGATAGAATTCTGGAAGACTACATCAACATTTTTGGTATAGTTGGGTTCTAAGAATATGAGCACTCATATGACATAGAATAGATTGAGGTCTCATTTTAGTAGGATACACTCTAGCTTGGTACCCATTAAAATCATTTTCTTCCTATAGATTTGTATACAAGTTTTGAAATGCATTATGCTCTCAATGAGATTAAATTTATAATTTTTCATACAAGTGAGGATGATGACAGCTCTTATTATTTGTGGTTGTCATGCCTAAATGATTATCATTTCCAATTCCAATGCGATGATATCAACATTGGCAACTTGCAAGTGTACAAGTATGAAAAAAAAATCATTTATTTTTGTAGTTGGATTATCAATGCAACTTCATTTTAAGGAAAATTCATTCCTTCTACAAGATAATTCTCAATAGTGACAATAAATTCCACCCATACTATACAGGATGGACCTACAATGTGTTAATTTTTTTATTCTCATCCATCTCTTCCTCAACTATGTGTTGCTGTGTTATGTGGCTATAAGTTTTTCCATGTAAATATTATCAAATTATTTTTAATGTGTTGGTTTATTATTTTTATCTTGTATTTTTTTCTTTTTACTCTATCACTTGTTGAGAGATATAGATTCTCACAATGTTTATGGGAAGCACTCATCATCAACTAGAGTCAAACTTGATATTTCTTTTGTGCATATATGTATTTAAAGCTAAACTCATCTCTAAGCCTATATTCATAATGTAGGGAGAGTCTCCATCTAAAACACCCATATTCAAACTAAAAATTATCATGATTTAAAATGCTACAAATCAACAAGAAACTTGAAATAATAAGTTTCAAACATCAAATCAACCTTACATCAAAATGGGCTCCAAGAACCACAATCTATAGCAACATAGGTTACATTATATTAGTTATTTCTACACTTTTAAGAAAGGCAAAAATGAAGTTTAATGTCAACTTCACCTGCAAACAAACTTGAGGTCTTCCCCTACTCCACAATTGCAACATCAACACTTCTTCTCCAATCCTCCTATTAGCTCCTCATTTTTCAATCTCTCCAAACTCCCTCCAAAACTTCAAATTTGAAAAATTCTAAGTATGGGATTTGTTCTAGTACCCCTGCCCTAATCAATTTCTAATCTCGGTTTTACCTTGGTTAGTTTATCATAATATAATGATTATAGTCAGATGTTTTGATTTTAGTGCATACCTGTTAATCTGGTTTTCACACCAATTTGTATGCAAGTTATTAATTCTCCTATTTCATATTATTATCTTGGGCTAACACTTTCAATAAGTTTATATATGTATGCATGTATGACTCTTGGTTGCAGGAGATATCAGGTACAGTACCGCATGGGTGCAAGGTTCGTCCCCACCTGGGTTCGCAGGTTTGAGTTACCTCTTTGATCCTTGGAGTTGGATTAGCTGGTCGAAAGACCCTCGTTTGACCATAGTCGTGCTCAAGTGAGCATTATCAGTCGTCGTCAGTATTCCCTTTGGTTGGGTTGTGGGTCGTCTATTCGTTTGACTTTCTTGGGTTGCGTGTTTTGTGTGTGGTTAAATCAAGTAATTAATCCTTAATATTTAAATTGATTTAATTTGTGTTTAAGCATTAGTATTTTGGGGACTAAATTAAATAGGCTCTCTTTTTATGTGATTAATCGTTAATTGATTGCTCAATTCAGGTTGGTAGCAAGTTCAATTAAATGGTTAATTTTAATGTTAAATTTATTATGTTTATGCGGTTGGAAAAACAAGATTTAAATTTAATTGCAATAGAATTAATTTAATCTTGTTGGCATTTTGGAAATAGAAAGGTTAATTTTAGTTAATTGAGGAAATCAATTTTAAATTGAAAGGCAAGTTTAATTTATTGATATAGTTTAAAAGAATGTTTTTTGTGATTTATTTTAAATAAAAAATTTAAATCCAAAATAAAAAATTTGGTCAAACTTCTCCCATTTAACCTAGGTTTTTGGAAAAATATGGGAGATTGTTTTTTTTAGAAAATATTTTGGATGGAAAAATTTGGGGGTTTTGGGAGGAGAAGGAATTTCTTGAGCTAGAGAATTGGGCTCTTCTTCAATCTTGCCAGGATTGTTGAGCCACGTAGGCCTCTGGTTTATTTCATTGGCTTCTTGTTTTAAAAAATTTGTTTTGGATTTTTGAATAAATCTGTTTGTGAAGATTAAAAATCTCATCTATTTGGGGGAAATGAAACAGTTGTAATTTTAATTCCAATCCAATCAACTCTTGTTCTGTTTCCATTCCAAGTTTAGATTATGGTTGCTCTGGTTGTTTTAGAATCAAAAATAAACTTGAGTTGCCTTGTTTACAATAAAAGTTTGTTTAAATTCCAAACTAATGCTTTCTAAGTCAAGCTTCAATCAGAGAAATCTGCCTGGGTTTGGATAATGGATGTTAATCCTTATCATTATGCTAGTATGGTATTGTTTTGGAGAGATTACCCTTCCTAAATCTGGGTATTTGGAAATGTTAGAAACCCATGCTTTCTAAAAATAAAATTAAAATTTAAAGTCTCTGGGAGACTATTTTTTTTACTGTATGTTTTTTACGGTAAATATTTAAAAAATAAAAAATAAAAAAAATAGCAAACCCACATGGCAGGGAAAGCCCCCACCACATGGGGAGATAGCATGCTACCAAGACTAGCGGCTACTACCAATTGGTAGCAATGCTACCAAAGGTAGCGGCCTGCTACCATTTGGTAGCAGCACTACCAATGGTAGCGTGAGCTATCATGGGGCCCACATGGGATCCACATGGAATGCCCCCCCCCCCCCCCCCCCCTTTTTCCATTTTGTTAAAATGTTTTGTTTTAATATTTTATATATATATATATAAAATATATATATAATATGTTAAATGAAATTTGTGGTTTTAAAATGTATGATTTTTATTAAGTTTTAAATTAATATATTTTATTACTATATATTAATTATTAATTATTAATTAATGTATATTTTAGATATATGTTAATGGTGATAATTTATATATTAATATATATACATATATATATTAATTAATACTTAAAAAAAAAATTGTTCTATTACTAATTTATAATTGTTTATATTTTATTAATCGTGGATTAAAAAATATATATATTAATTAATATTTAACTTTGGTATTTTTTATATATGTGTAAGGACATAATTTATTAATTTGGGAATGGATTATCTATAATTGGTTTCTTTAAATATATATTTCCTTGAACTGTATAGTGTAACTTGGTTCTAGAAAAGACGAATATGGAGAGTATGTTTCCAAACCAGTATGTCAATGATGTTTCAATTGAAGATTAAATAGCATATTTATTCGGTTAATGTTAATTTAAATATATTCATGTGAACTTGGTTTAAAACTCATACTGACACATTTATGTATGTTCGATGCAAATGAAATTTAGAGAGTTAGAATACCAAGAACGACCTGTACCTAGATGAGGTAGATAGCTGCAATCTAACTTAGATCATTTAGAAAACTTGATCAACATTTAATGTTTAAATGAATTTGGAAAAGGATTGTATCTACCGATTATTGCCTTTGTAAGTTTTAATTTATGTTTTCACTTTTGAAGAAGTAGTGGCAAGCCTTGCTTTGTTTGATTGGACCCTGTCATATGGATTGATTTGGGGTACCTGTTTCTGTCCTCAGTCTTGAGTTTGACTGTTGATTTGTGGTGGTGTTGTATTTGGCCATATCCTTTATGCGGGTGTCGAATATGATTTGTGCTTGACCATAGTTGGTCAGGTCTCTAGTTAGAGTACCGTCTGTAACTGCACCTCATTTGAGTCATGTTTGGCTAGATGGTTGTTTCCTCCATTTTGAACTCTGTTGGTTTGACCATGTGTATTTCTTGGTTTTTGAGTTCGTTTGAGTATAGTCTAGTGTTGTATGGGAAAGTGGGTTTTGATTGGGGGTCGTGCCCAAAGTGGCTGCTGGGTAACCCATTGGAAGTGTGTCTAATAAGTGATAACCTAAAAGCATATTAGAGTGTTAGTTAATGAATCACTAAGTAAGATAATTGTGCCTCACACATGGGATGAGTGCTAGTATAGACTCGACATGCTGTGAGAAGGCTTGAAATGGCCAACTATCATTCTTGTCTTCATGAAGGGATGTTCGGGTCCACATGAGGCTTGGATGGGTCGGAGGTTCGGATTAGGTTGCCAAAGTAACCCAGTGTATGGGGCCGGAACCTATGAAGACCTACCAAGGTAACCATACCAAGTTGTGTGATGACACTTGTCCCTATGTTTGCTAGTGTGTTTTGTTGTCTTGACAGGAGCACGTTTGTGGAGTCGTCATGTTCTTTATGCCCTTGTGAGTACCTAATTTCATGCTAGACCTTGGGTAGTGATGACTTAGTTTTGTGGATGCTCCAGTGGACCTTTGTATTTTCTTGATTATGTTCAGTTGGATCCTTTCCTATTCGGGGATCATTTATGTATTTATTGACCAATGTGGTCATTTGTATACTGGTTATGTTCACCTTGATGGCAGGATTGTAAATGATGTGAACCTCATGTATTCTTAACTTATTAATGATCAGAGGGGTCTTGCAGTTGAGAAAACCCAAAGATGTAGCCCTTTAGGGGTGAACTCTGATATCAATTTGGTGTTATGTGATGCTTATATTCTTATGATTCATGTTTAGTTTTAACATGTATGGATAGCATTATGTTAGAATGTATAAAGTGGATAAGATGAAAGTAATCGTAAATGCATGTATGCGGTCATCTATTAAATGTAGTAATTTAATCATGAAAGAATGTAGATTAAAATAATGGAATATATCTAGTTATTGTTAAGGAAATTAAGTATGCATGGAAAGATCTCATTAGTTTATGATAAAATTCAAGTGTGTTGTTAAATTAGATGCATGACTTAAATTTAAATAAAAAGATATGAATGAAGGGTATAGATAAATCTCAATGGATGAACCTTATCTTGTGATTTATATTTTCATCTTCTAAAAGAAATTATCCTTTGTTAAGTATTATCTTATCATTAAGTTAGTAAGCTTAATTGGATTTATTTGCGTGAGTTAAGTTAAATGTGTAATTAAGTAATCACGTTGGGAAACTCTTTAGGTGTTAGTTGATGTCTTCCACCGTGTAATCTGAACCTTGATATCTCATTGTATCTTAATGTTGTGTTTAACTTTTTTTTAAAAATTGCACTTTATTCTTGTGTTTTGGCTTAATCCCTTCGTGGTTTCCTGGCGGGGCATTACATTTGGTATGAGAGCCAAGTTGCAAACATTGGGATCTCTGGTGTCGCTTGTGCCCGTAGTTGGTGTGAGGTGTATTGACCTTATGTGTATGCTTGTCCTCCTTTTTGTATTTGAGTGACTGAGCAGACCTAAACTTGTGTGTAACGTGTGTGTTCACACCTTGTTTTCATCTTCTTGATGTTGGTGTTTTGAGTGATTGATTGTGCTTTGTTTTCTTATTGTTGTCTTGGTCTATGATTACTCAAGGACTTGTATGGTAGATATTGAATGCTTGTTTCATAGCAAATTGAATTATTATCACCTTTCCTCCCATCTCTCTCTCTCTAGAAACTAAAATGTTTGGGATATGTGTAATTATCTTAGATTTGAGTTTTCTTTTTGTGAGAGAAAAGGTTGTGACTTCTTGAGCCCTTGTGTGGGCCTTATGATGCTTATGTGTTTTTAGATAATAAAAAGGGGCTATGGGTTTAAAAGTTCATATTGTTTATTGGGAGAAAATTGTATGTTTACATTAAGGAATTCTCCATGTATAATATAGTTGTAACATAATTAAATTCTATCTTACGTGAGGTACATTAATATGCAAATAATTGTTAAGTGAAACTAATTTGTTTTTAAAGGAAGTATTAAAGAGAACATGTTATCGTTACTCATTTTCATTCTCCAGCTCAATCAGGTGGAGTTGGTCAAGTTTTATAGTTTTAAGGGAACATGTTTGTTGTTTGTGTTTTGCCAAGAGATACTATAGAATGCTAAAAAGAATTCAAAGTAAATGCAAGTGTTCACAACCAATCAAGAACCATACAACATTGCATATTTGAAAAAAGCATTTTTCTTTATTCATAAATGTTAAATGAGATGCTCCCACACAATCCATGGGAATCACTACCTATGATGCATTATACAAGAAAATGATGCATGTAAAAATAAAATATAAACAAAGATAAGGGATCTATCATTGCCTCATAATGATGAACCCCCACAGTTGAGTAGCTTCATATCTAGCTCCTTTGCAGAGGTCCCCTGCTGCTCTGAGTGTCTACAAGAAGATAAGAGAATTGCATTAGAGCTCGGGATACCATATCCTTGCATATACATCATCAATGCATGCACAATCCACTCCTACAATGCATTGTACCCAGTCCAATCATTGTACGTATCAGAAACAACAAGAAACATATCTAAAAATTAATAGTTTTTGTCTAACAATTTATCCAATGTGTAGATACAGGTAAAGTTTTATTGTTGATTACTTCAATTAAATATGTGCATGTGGGAAAAATGGGCTCCCACAAGGGTTGACCTCAACATGTATGACATTAGGGACAAATTATTATGACATCAGTCAAACAATCCTTACCCATCTCCTACGGTGGTCACAATAAAGGAGTACATGTCGCTCATGGCATTAGGCTGGTAGGAACATGAGAGTCCTAAATGTAAACACCAGCATACTATCATAAGCGAGGGGAACTCATTCACGAAGACAATCGTATAGGAGAATTATAGAAGATTGCACTACAAAAGATAATACAACACATAAGGTAGCAATGCATAGATATTTTAGAATTTTTCAAAAGACAGTGGTTTAGAAGTTCTCCAAGCTGACAGTTAAGAAAATTGATAGTAAGAATCAAAAGCTAATACAATGATAAGGCATTTTGGCAGTCTATGCATGAATACCATGACAAATAATAGGAGGATAGCCTTCCTACAACAATCCTCAATTATAAATCAGTCACAGTGTATAAAAATTTGTAGTCAAGGAAGATAAGTGCAGATCCAGTCACAATGTGTAACAGTAGTCATTGTGATAAGTAAGTGATAGGCCTGGTGCAAGGTCAGAGAAATATGAAATATGAAGGTTGTATCACAAGTTTTGTGCAGGCAAGAGAATACATAGTTCTAGAGGCCTCCTTTGACAGTGTTTAGAAATGGTTATAGTCATAACCATATTTCAAATATTGCATGATGGATCATAATATACACACTTTATACAACTGAATTTTCGACTTATAAGAAGAAATTATTTGTCAAGACATCAAAGGATGATAAGTGGTGTACTGGAAGCCTGGAAGAGAGCTGATCACAACTAATTTCTATCAATTGCACTTCCAGTTGTGGTATTATTTTATGACCCAAGAATGAAATGAGGTCTAGAAAGGATGCAGATGATAGGTAATACATTCAACAAATTTCATGAGGGAGCTATTGTTGTCATCAATTTACAGATAGTCATATCCAACAGATACAATGGCAAACAAAGACTATTATAAAGATGATGTTTAAGCAGTCCAAGCCATTAATGTGCAAGTTTGACATAAAATGGAGAAAATCACGTATAGTTAATAGCAAACAATGGCTTGAAAATGTATATCAAAAAACTCAAGGCACGCAGACATTTATAATTTCCAATCAATAATGGCGAAATGCAAATATCTTTCAACAATGCAGCATGTTGCAAGAGTTTACAGAAAAAAGAGAGATCCACACTATACAATGCAGACATTTTTAATCCTTTCTAGATTTATCAGTGGTTATCAGAGAATAATTTCTTCTCAAGAGATAAAGGCATGATTATGTAACAGTTCCCAAGAGAAGATGCAGTGCAGTCCCAACATGACAAAGGAATCACACGTAACAACCCCATGGCAATTCTTTTTTTTTTGCAAAGTATTTTCTGAGATATTTTTTCAGAATTATGGAAAATTATTTCAGGAAATCATCATTATGGAAAGTATTGTCTGAGATATTTCAGAATTATGGAAAATAATTTTAGAAAATCTTTCAGAATTATGGAAAATAATTTCAGAAAATCTTTCAGAATTATGGAAAATAATTTCAGAAAATCTTTCAGAATTATGGAAAATAATTTCAGAAAATCTTTAAGAATTATGGAAAATAATTTCAAAAAATCTTTTAGAATTATGGAAAATAATTTGAGAAAATCTTTTAGAATTATGGAAAATACTTTCAGAATTATGGAAAATACTTTCAGAATTATGGAAAATAATTTCAGAAAATCTTTCAGTCATAATGGGAAATATTTTTAGAGAATCGACTTTCAGAATTAAGGTGAAAATATGCACCAAAACTATTGATTTCTTTTGATCATTCGAAGAAAAAGATTCAAGGAGGAGGTTCTCATGGTAGTGCCCAGCCAGAGAAAAGTCACGCTAAAGTAGAGATGGAAATCTCTCACGGTGCCAATATAATAACCCTCAATAAATGCATAAAATCCATGCCTTTCCCCCTTAAAATACAACATGGCAGCACCCAGTAGATCAAACCTAAGGAAGAGTCACACCCAGCACAAGGGACTTGCAACGAATCTGGTGCAGGAGCACCCTGAGAACAGTGAGGTCAAGGGGTCATATGATGATACAGGGCATGGGAGGAAGCTAATGAGACCTATGAGGTCATTTTTAAATTTAAATGGGCCATTAGTTCCAATCAATGTAATGAAAAGATGTAAAATTGTCAAAATTGGCAAAATAGGCCTAAAAAGGCTAAAATTGGGTTTTGAGGGTAGAATAGATAAATATGATGAATAAATGATGTAATAATGTTTAAAAGGTTATTTAATGACTATTTGAGTGGTTTGGGGTGATTAGATTTCAAATTGTCAAGTTGACAAATGAAATTGTCAATCTTGACAACTTTTGAGCAACTTTTGTTGCAAAATGTTGCAAAAATGCAAAAAAGGGTAGTTATAGGTGGTTATTAGTTAAATTTAGGCCTTAGAAGGCTTGGAGAACTATAAAATGATTTAATTAATCTATTTTTAGGGAGATATTGGATGTGGAGGTCGAGATTTGAGAAGTGGAGCAATAAAATTGTATTTTTCCTTGTATTTTCTGAGTTTTCAACGTATGACAGACTAAAATTTGATCATTTGCAAATTCATATGCATTTGTTTGATTAATTTATCTTACTAGGATGAAATTGAAATGAACTAAGAGTACTTTGGTTTTTATTTGGTGCAATTTCATTATCATTTGTGGAAGATATTGACATTTGTTTCAAAACTGTCAAAACCCTTACTAGGGCATCCAGTGGCCTCATAAATGTAATAAATTTTGTTTAGATGTTTTTCCAAACCCCATTTTGGTCAGGGATGAGGGTAAGGATGTATTTTAATTTTCCAAGGTGTGTGCAGGGTTCCATGATGGATTTGGCACGTGCTTCATGAAGGTTTCAAACTGAAAAACAGTTAGATTTGGGGTGTGACTGCTATATTCCTGATGCGAGGGCAATATCTCATCACTGAATCGTTGGATCTTCTTAAATTTTGGATATATTGTTGAGGGTTAATTTTGGAAGAATATCACCAAATAGATTGAGTAAATAATGTTTTTTTCAAAATTTATAGATCTTTGAGTACGTGTCTATCAGGAAGGACAGCAAGAAGGTATATTTTGTTTATTTAGTTTCAAAGTTGTGTTTAATGGTTCAATGGAGTACGTATGGAAATGGATAGAGCCTAAGGGGATGTGTGAGTGTCTTGACTAAATTGGGAATGATTGAAACCAAAGGGAAATATTTTTATGAGTTGTTTGGTCAATAAATATTGTCATTTATGCTTTTGACTGCCCTAAAACAGTGAGACAGTGTGTTGTGGGTGTTATTCTAGTATGTGGAGAGTAGGGGATCAGAGGTGATGTGTTTAATCAATGAGAGGTCTTGAGGAATGAGTTGTGTGGGTGTGGGTAAGATTGATTAGGTGTTTGGGTAAGATCCTCCTACCCTTTGCACCAATTGGTATCAAAGCAAGGAAGTAGATCCTTGGAAAGGAGATATTGAAGGTTGAGAGATAGGAGCTATAGCCATCATGGAAGAAGAGGAAGGAAGGAGGGAAAGGTATGTTAAGAGGCTTCCTATATTTAGAACACAATGCAAGTGTAGGGGTAAGGTATCCAAGGTTGTAGTTGATAGTGGATCCTTCAAAAACATAGTCTCAATAGAAATGGTTGAAAAGTTGGACCTACCAAAGGCACCTCATGAGACACCTTATAGAGCATATGGGTTAAGTGATGATAAATGGATTGATGTTAAAGAACAAGTATATGTTTCTTTCAATATTGGTTCATATTATGATGTTATCCAATGTGATGTTATGCCTTTGAGTGATTGTCATTTGATCTTGGGAAGAGCATGGCAATCTGATAGGTTTGCCCTACATGATGGTTACAGAAATACATACAGCAGCAACAAGGATGTGGAGAAGTTTGTATTGAATCCATTGAAGGATGATGGAGAATCTTGGGGGATGTCAAGAAGGATAGGTTTGATTGGAAAGATAGACTTCCTAAGGAAAAAGGAACATGAAGATGAAGATAAAGAGCAAGTGAAGGATTGGTTGATGAAGGGTGATGGTGCAATGGAGCAGACAACCATCAAGAGTACAAGCATGCATGAAGTTGGGGCATAAATTCCAACAAAGAAGGTGGATGAAGATGCCAAGGTTGAGGTAAGTTATCCATTGGAAGGACAAGAGAACAAGGTGCAACAGATAAGGGTTGAAGAGGATGGTGAACCTAAGGATAAAGAGGTTCAAAATGTTGAGAAAGAGATGGAAGACAAAGGTACTGGTGAAGAAACCAAAGAATCAAGTCTTGGAGGGCTTGAAGTTAAGGAAATGATTCTGATTGGGACTATGATATGTCCATTGAGAATGGGAGAGGGTATAGGGCAGCAAGATACCCCTAAGACATCAAGGTGTGTGGCTAATGAAGTGGAAAGAGAGTTGAGTGATAGTTTGGTATGCCAAGGAGAATGGCATGAGGATGAGGTTGCAGAAGATGCAGTAGTTGAACCTAATTTATGGCAAGAGTTTGAAGCCATAGTTGAATAATGGGAGAATCTTGGTGGTGTTTGTAAGGCTCAAGAGGAAGAAGCCTTGGAAATGAAGATTGAGAGTGAGATAGAGGTCCAAGAAGAGGCTCAAATGGTGGAAATGTTTTCTCCAAGGATGGAGATATTGATGCATGACGTTGTTTCTATTTTTTCTAATCCCTTTGTTTCAAGTATGCAGGGATACTTTATTGATAACCATGTGGAAATGATCCACAATGATGGTGTAGGTGCTTGGCCAAAGTACCAAAAGGAGGAGCTAAGGTGCAAGGAGCCACCAAGGATATGGACTGATTTTTTTTGCAGGGTACAAGCAGATGGTACCAATGAATTGAAAGATCATAAAGAGAAGGAAGTCATTCAAGGGGACCTTGAATTCTTTTGTCCCCAGGAGTATGGTGCAGGAGCACCCTGAGCACAGTAAGTTCAAGGGGTCATATGATGATACAAGGCATTGGAGGAATATAATGAGACCTATGAGATAATTTTTAAATGTAAATGGACCATTAGTGCCAATCAATGTAATGAAATGTAATGAAAAGATGAAAAGATGTAAAATTGTCAAAATTGGCAAAATAGGCCTAAAAAGGCTAAAATTGGGTTTTGAGGGTAGAATAGATAAATATGATGAATAAATGATGTAATAATGTTTAAAAGGTTATTTAATGACTATTTGAGTAGTTTGGGGTGATTAGATTTCAAATTGTCAAGTTGACAAATGAAATTTTCAATCTTGACAACTTTTGAGCAACTTTTGTTGCAAAATATTGCAAAAATGCAAAAAGGGTAGTTATAGGTGGTTATTAGTTAAATTTAGGCCTTAGAAGGCTTGGAGAACTATAAAATGATTTAATTAATCCATTTTGAGGGAGAGATTGGATGTGGAGGTCGAGATTTGAGAAGTGGAGCAATAAAATTGTATTTTTCCTTGTATTTTATGAGTTTTCAACATATGACAAACTGAAATTTGTTCATTTTAAAATTGATATGCATTTGTTTGATTAAGTTATCTTACTGGGATAAAATTGAAATGAAAAAATAGTACTTTGGTTTTTATTTGGTGCAATTTCATTATCATTTGTGGAAGATATTGACATTTGTTTCAAAACAGTCAAAACCCTTACTAGGGCATCTAGTGGCCTCATAAATGTAATAAATTTTGTTTAGATGTTTTTCCAAACCCCATTTTGGTCAGAGATGAGGGTAAGGATGTATTTTACCTGTCCATTGTGTGTGTAAGGTTCCATGATGGATTTGGCATGTGCTTCATGAAGGTTTCAGACTGAAAAACAGTTAGATTTGGGGTGTGACTGTTATAGTCCTGATGCGAGGGCAATATCTCATCACTGAACCATTGGATATTCTTAAATTTTGGATATGTTGTTGAGGGTTAAGTTTGGAAGAATCTCACCAAAGAGATTGAGTAAATAATATTTTTTTTCAAAATTTATAGATCTCTGAGTACGGGTCTATCAAGAAGGACAGCAAGAAGGTATATTTTATTTATTTAGTTTCAAAGTTGTGTTTAATAGTTCAGTGGAGTATGTATGGAAATGAATAGAACCTAAGGGGATGTGTGAGTGTCTTGAGTACATTGGGAATGATTGAAACCAAAGGGGGAGAGTTTTATGAGTTGTTTGGTCAATAAATATTGGCATTTATTCTTTTGACTATCCTAAAACGGTGAGACAATGTGTTGGGGGTGTTATTCTAGTATGTGGAGAGTAGGGGATTAGAGGTGATGTGTTTAATCAATGAGAGGTCTTGAGGAATGATTTGTGTCGGTGTGGGTAAGATCCTCCTACCCTCTACACCAGAATCAAGCATGGCGGCCAGCGTAAACCAAAATTCCTCCTTTTCATGCCCAATTCAAACCCTAGCATGGCATGGAGTTTCCAGTAGTAGAAAAATGAAATTATCGAAGGCAAGGAGATAAATGAATCCTTTTAGGGTTTCTTTTCCCTAAAATATATTTTGAAATGCCTTAGGCATTTTTTTTACCTTGTTTCTTTTATTTTTATTTCCTCCCAAATGAGCTCGTGAAATGCCTTAGGAAGTCATTCAAATGACTTATATGATCCCTTGTAATAAAATTTATTAAGTGACTTATAGATGTCACTTAAATTTTTTTTCATAAAATTAATATTTATTACATGACATTTATAAGTCACTTAATAAATTTTGTTTTTTATGAACAGTCTAGGCATATGTTTTAAGTTTAAATGAAATAACTATTTATTAAAAAAATTTAAATTTATTACTTAATTTTTATTTTTTTTTAATTTCATATTTATATTTAAAGTCAAAAAATTTAATAAATGGAGTAAGAAAAATGATTAATAAAGTGATTTGAAATTCATCACTTTAATAAACGTTTTCTTATTGCATTTATAAAAATTTTAATAAATCAAAATGATAAATTACTTGTTAAAGTGAATTTAATCACTTTAATAAATAACTTAATTATTTTCATGTTATTAAATTTTGACTTTAAATATAAAAATGAAATTAAACAATTTTCAATTAAGTAATAAATTTTAAATCACTTTAACAGATATTTATGTTCATTTATTGTGAAGTCAAAGAGACATTTTTGGCATTAATGAAGGATTGCAGGCCTATAAGGAGATATTTCGGGACCATTTATGGTGCATTTAGGAGCTTTTATGGTTGCAGCATGGGTTGGCTTGGCTTTTGGTCCAGTTTTCTCCCTTTCAGACATGTTTCAGGTCTTTTAAAAGGGGTTTTTTGTTTCTGCTCGTCCAAGATGAGGTGGATTATCTTATTCATTATCTGCTTTTTAGAAGGCATATATACTATGGGACTTCACTTTTTCAAGGGTTCTTCTTCATTCATCTTTTTGGCAGACTGTAATTTCTGAGTTCTTTCTTAGTCCATAATTTTTTAGCATTGCTTTGGACCCACATGTTAGCAAAATAATAGCAACACAATTAACCTCCCTAAAAGCATGAGAAATGATACATTTATCAAATGAATCAATAAATTTGGTATCATCCCTTATCCAACTTTGGATAGTCCAATAAGGACATTGGGACCCCTTAAGGCATTGAAATATTTTATTAGATTCCCCTTCAAGCTAAAAATTTTTATAGTTCAATTGAGAGGTTGGGATCAAACCATGGTAGGAAGCAACAACTTGAGCTAGGTGATTTTTCTGACTTCCCAAAGGAAGCAACAACTTTGGTAACAACTAACCATGTTAAAGAGATATGAATGATGGTAATTTCAAATTTTTAAAGTAAGTTGTATCTTTAAAATTTTTAATTAGTTTGTATGAGTGATGATATAACATTATACAATTATGCGTAGATATACTCCTAGATAATGACTAAACAACTTTGTCCAAGAATATTAGATACAAAAATTGTGTATTTCAAGAACAATCAAATTGAAATCTAGCTTTATGATCCTCTCAAATCTAACTCTAAAAATGAGATATTTAAAATTTTAATGTAATTAATGATGATAGATATTGAAATGACTCACCCTTGATCTATTCAAATCTAAAATTAGAAAGAGAATATATTAGTATTATTTATAGTTAACTATGATTAAATGATTCATTCATTCCTCCATTTTTGGATCTAGGGAATATGTTGGTTATTCATGGGATGTGAGAAAGAATAATTGTATGTAACATGTGAATTTCATGTTTTATGCTTGATCAAAGGTTAAGACTATTGTCATGAGGTTGACAGCATTAGTGCAGACTTGACCTCCAATTCAAATTTTAAAATTCTAACTCTGCTAGCTACACCCCTTAGTTTATCCTAGCTAGAGTTGATTGTGTACAGTTTTATGTGATTTATCCTTATCATCATCCACATATTTGAAGCTCTCTCATTCTAATTGCATTTAGAAGAATAAAGATAGTGAAACATTTGGACTTGGTGCTTACAAGGATCTAAACAAATCTACTTTGTATGTATTTATCTATTCTTTTAGCTTTTTACTAAAGTCATTTATTTACCATCCTTACATAACATGACATTTATGAAAATAGTTCGACCATATCAAAATTAAGACAGTAAATACACTAACCCTACCTTTTTGATAAAGATCGAATAATTTTCTTTGGAAATATGTAGAGGGAAGAATTTAAAGGTTATCACAGGTATAGTTTGTAGGTATGGAAGGTTATTATAGGTGTACTTTGTAGGTGTATTTTATAATCCCAAGATAAAATTCTCCAAAGTCTTATGCATTCAACAATTATTCTTTGCCTATGCAGTTGAGTAACATATCCTCTTACTTATGCAGCTGAGTAACATAATCCCAAGATAAAATTCTCCAAAGTCTTATGGATTCAACAATTATCCTTTGCCTATGCAGCTGAGTAACATATCCAGGTTTGTAGCTTCTCTGATGGATTTAAAACTAGCTAAGCAAGTTGTATGGAGTCTTACAAAGAAGCTATTCCTAGAAGAGATTCTCCAGGAGTTCCAAGAAATTCTAAACAAGGCTCTCCATGATTCAGGGGCTCCTCGGCCAGGTGATAGAATTTTGTTTAATGCCCATGGCGAGCTTATCAACTACTACCGTTTCTTGCTAGACCTGAAAGGGAAGGATTTGGATAGACACAGGGTGTTTGCTGCAGTAGGTCTCAGATACCTTAAATGGCAGTTCTTGGGGGAAAACTCGGAAGACCAGGGCAGGGAGGATGATCTCCTTCAATTTGCAAGACTAAACGGTCTCCTGCCTATGAAAGCAGAAGATGAGAGGCTCCAGGCTGAGCAGGTTTGCAGGGGTGGTGCTAGAAGGGGTCGTCATGGGTCTGGTCGTGGTCGTGACCATCCTCCGAGTAGAGGCCGTGGGATAGTGAGAAATGCTACTTCTCAACCTAAAATTTCCAATGATACTGCGAGCTAGGTTTCTAATTTAGCTCTGTTTAAAGATACTTTTTGCTTTTTTAGACTCTCGTAAGATCAATTTTGGCTTTTATTTTAGTAAAATCTCTGTTAATCTAGCAATAGAGAATCTGCCACCTAGACTGTCTATAGTTTTTTAATGATCTTAGACTGTATAATTTTGGCTTTTATGGTCTTCTTGTCTGGTTGCTCTCCTTTTCGAATTCAGAGAAAGGTTATAGAAACACCCAACAAGCTCTTTGGTAATCTATCAACTAGCTATATCAATACTGTAATTATGCATAATTAATATAAATCTTGATAAAAAAAACATATCCTCTTACTTACTTTCACTTACAATTTATCTTTTTCCTTTCCTAAATTTATTAGGAAATATTTTAATAATTTAAATAGTTTTAGATACTTATACCATTATGTCACTTAATTAATAATATATGTATATATGAATGTGTATGTATAAATGTGTATGCATGTATATATATGTTTATGTTTCAGTATTTGAAAACTTCTAAAGAGCATTGTAGGTACAAAGATAATTAAAAAATTCCCATCATATAAATTCAAATGAAAAGGAAATCAAGTGCAGTTCTGGGAAATGACGGCCTGCAAAAACAACAATGAACAGCGAATAGGCATTGTAAACAACTCACAAAATATTAATATTAATATTTTATATTATTTGATTATAAAGCACAAAATAATATTGTCTTTTACTCCTGCCATTGAGACAGATTTGTGCCTAGAAATGCCCGTCTTTCCTCTATAAATACAAACAACTCCTGTTCTGTATAACTACAGTGAACTGTGAAGTTATGGAGAAAAGCAGCGTCTACAAATACATAGGAGTCTTTATTATGTTGGTCTGGGTGTTGTTTGAAAAGACTTATGCAGGAAGTTCTTTAACTGTGTATCAACCTGGAAGTTCTTTAACTGTGTATCAACAGCCTAATTGTTCTGGTCCGGCAATGGGTGTGGGCGTGGGTGCTGAAGCGTGTGGGTGTTATACTGTACCCGAGGATTACCGTGAAGGATATAATTTTGATTACAATGTGCAGGATATCGCTATGTTTGAGACTGATGGTTGTGCCGGCCAACCAGGTGCTGTTTTGCTTGAGAGTAATCAATGGTGCGCCCCTGTTTATAATTTAAATAGTGTATACTTTTACTGCTTCTAATGTATGCTTTACCCAAATTACAAGCGAAACCACCATGCCTATCCAAGGATGAGCGTTGGTGTGAATAAACAGAATGTATTTTAAATTATGATGTTCTATTAGGATTTAATTGTCATGTTAATTGATATTTGTTTTATTAATTTTTGTTCATATAAATTTCTCTTTCTCTTGAATATTAATGGTGTATTACAAATTCTTTGCATCCAAGTGGCGTTCATATAAGTGAAGCATAAGATTATTTGGAAGGTTATCTTAAATTTTTCTCCAAAATTAAGCTCATCAAATTTACAACCTCAAACAAATATTATGCTTTAGAAACAATCCATTACAAACCCGTTTAACTAATTAAGACATATTCTTTTCTTGATTTCATATTAAATCAAACCTTAAAAATTAATAACAATACGATTGGTTCTATCCAAGTGGATAATCAGTAGTACCATGATAACAGTGAGATCAAGGGGTTGTTCCAAAAAAATATATAAATCTCTATTTACTGCAAAAGATAACAGAACAAATTTCCTCCAAGCTCAAGCCTTGTGCAAGAAGATCGTACCTAATAAGCTTAACCCTGATATTGCCAAGGAGATGAGGAGTGATTTTTTCGAGGAGGAAATCAGCAATGCTATCTTATCACCAGCAGAGTTCTATACAGTAATTCTGACAAAGAGTTGTTGATAACCTCTATAAAGAATACAACGAATTTGTTGAGTAGGGCACCCTAGGTGAAGAGATTAATAAGGGCATCATTAAGTTGCTTATAAAAGATGGGGATAAAAGAACCATAAAAAATTAGATATCTATTACTCCGTTGAATGTCTCTTGTAAAAATTTTATCAAACTTATTAATTAATATTCTCACAAATATTATTAGTCCGTCATAGACCGACTTTATTAAGAGTAGAAACTTACTGACTAGTTGAGAATGCCAGTTATGGGCTAAGAAAACTCATCAGGAGGTTTCTATACTGTTGCTAGACTTTGAAAAATCCTATGACTGAGTTGAGTAGTGCTTCATTCTTATTATACTTGAAGCAATTGGTTTTCCTATGTTTTTCTTGCAAGATGGTACAAGTGGTGTTTAAGGATGCAAACACCCATGTTGATATTAATGCAAAAATATCTTAGGCATTCCCTTTAAGAAAATCTATTAGTTAGCACAATTGTTTTTTTTTCCTCAAAGGCTCTATATTATGCACTGAGGTTTGATCTTTAGACCCCAAGCTTCAAGGAATCAATTAATCAGATGACTCTCCCAAGTTTCTAAATATACAATTTGTAGATATCTTATTCTCAATATTGGATAATAAAACATGGTAAATCTTGTTAACAATTATATTTTTTCTGTTATGTTTTTGGATCTAAATTTTTTGGAGTCCAAGTTTATTTTGCTGAGTTTGTCCAACAATTCACCTGATTGGTTTAATGTGTTTTGTTAGCATTGAGGAGAGTGGGGGACGGACAAAACTGTAAGTTATCTGGGAATACCTTTCTCTTGCTAGTAGACTTCAGATGAACCAAAAGATCCTTTCTTCTTACTCCATCTACCATGCCTCAATTACGTTTTTTTGTTAGCTATCAAGTTAATAAAAAAATAATAATAATTAGATTAAGAAAAGGAAACATGTTGCTAGTTAGGAATGGTGATACATGAGCAAAGAATTAGGTTGTCTAGGGCTTAAGAATCTTAGATTGGAAGGAATTTCTCTAGCTACCAAGTGGATGGTCAAGGCAATAGTTCGCAATTAACTATAGAAGATTTTTATTAGTAAAAAACATAAAATAATCTATACCTAAAAAAGTAAAAGAATTAGAAGAATATTCAAATGTATGACATCCTCTTTAACAAATATAATGTTATCCCTTCAAATTCTATTGTGCTTCGTAGTATTTGGAAAGCCTGGGAGATGTGAAAAGATAAAGTGAATCAGCTTGAGCCAATAAATTTTGTTAAAGGCGAGGTCTTTAGATTCAGATCTCTATGGTAGAATATTTAGCATAAAAGCATACATTTGGCATTGTTGCAAGGATGTTCTTTTAAAAAAATGGAGCATCAATAAAGTTTCTAATCTAAAATACGTGTTCTGTAACAACACTCTTATGGAAAGGAATAATCCATAAATAGAATTTAATTTGCCAAGAAATAATAAGAGAACATACTCAATTATGAGTAGAAGCTAAGACATCCTAAAAGACAACCATGACTATCTTACAAAGCTTAAATGGGCAGATGGATCCCCTTCCTAAATCTTAAAGCTAAGTGTCTATACAAGATCCTATCCCAATCTAATAAAATATTTGATCATGTGAATGCAAAATGGAATTTGAACCTTCGACATGTAAAGAATGGACTAGTTGTTGGTCAAATAGAATTGATCCCAAAAAAGTTGTTTTGGATGGCAATTCATTACTTAGAAGTTGGTCATAAACTTAAACCATGTCTGTTGTAGGTTATATGTGTTGACTTCAATTTGTCTTGATGCCAAAAAGAGTTAAGTTAACTTGGCACTGGGAATATGTTGGTTAACTTTCGGTCACCTTTGATCATGGTCAGTTTGACCTTACCCGACATCATAAGTGATTGCATGGCATAAAAGGTGAATAGACAGTTTGTTTGACTTGGCACTTGCAATGTAAACGCCAAGTTATTATGATCCACGTGGGAAGTGATATGTCATGGATTTGAAATTAAATTCATTATGGCTTGTGGATGCTAAAGTCTTAGTAACACTTTGCAAAGAGAACACAAAAGGCAATTAAACTTCTTTATTCCTTTCAAAGCCACAAACCCTAGCCTCTAAGCTGCCGCCATGAGCATTTTTGTATCTGTGATTAAGGAGGTTAGTTTTGGTTTCAGCTTGTGGGTTTTAACTATGTTGAGCAGCTCAGCTCAAGCTTTCATTTGGTGATTTTTTTCACTCGTTTTCTCTATATAACGGGCAGATTTATGGGATTTGCATAAGGATTGTCTATGGTAATCTTCAAGTGATTTTGGTTAACAATGACAGAGGTAATATCATTATCCAAACTTATTTATGCTTCAGTTATGTTCGGTTATTTGTATCTCAAGTCTTGGAAAACTTAATGGAAGTTTTCAAAAGATGCTTATTATAGTTTTCGATTAAAATGAGATATTCCTTTTCAGAAAGATACAGAGTGTTTAAGTGTTTTGAATCAGTTAGTATAACTATTTTGATTTCATTTCTGCATAACTTCAGTAACCCTAACTCGGGTTTTCATACTCTACTTCGAGGGTTTCTTCTGCACAATATGTTGAATCTGTTTACATAGAAAGATGGACATTATTGTGAGTTTTCTGTGGTAAAAAAAGAACAAAACATCTTAACCTATTCCAAAGAGGGGTTTGTATAGAAAAATTTGTTTGATCTTGATTCTGCTCTGGTTCTGATATAGACTACAGATTGTAATCTTTGATTGTTGTAATAGTACAATGATTACCTTCTATAAATGAAATCTTTTGCTTATATTGATATATCTAACTCATTCAACTCATTGATAATTTTGTAGTTGCAAGATAAATTGCACCTATAAGACTACCAGTGATTGTAGTTTGAGTTGTTCTTGATATTGTATAAGACATAGGGGTTGGTGCTCCTTGAAGTAGATACTTCTAAATTCAATGTACAGAGTTGGTGCTCTTTGAGATAATAAAAGGATTATTTGACGAGTGGTTTTTCTACCCCAAGAGGGTTTTCCACTCATGAAATATTTGTGTCATGTGTCAAATGTGTTTTATATGTTCCATTAGTTGATCAGCTCTGATACTTTTAGTTATTCTATCTATTATGTGTTTATCTATTGCACATTATTTATTGTGTTCTTAAAATCAAGTCAGGAACCTAATCTCTTTTCAGTCAGATCATTATTGCATATTAAGTCAAGAAGTTTAGCACAAAAGGATTACTCAATCAATTAATATTGAATGATCTGAAATGAATACTTGCATAAAGTTTTGTGTATAATTCGTATCTCTGAAGAAGCTTTTGTGTTTTGGTCATAAAGTATAACTTATCATATAGTGAGTCAATTTTTATAGACTCTGATTCCCCCCCTCTCAAAGTCTACCCACTTCCAACAATATGGTTCCTTAGAGAACTGTTTTCATTATTTTTCAGTGTAAATATGTTGTTGTGATTTGGTCCTTCTTATGGGAAATATTGTTGGTTTGAATATTACTGAAAAAGTGCCATGGTTTGAGGTCCTAGCAAGTTATGTTAAAAATCTAATTTCTTTTGGTTTACTGAATCTTTACTTGAGTCTAACTGTAGACTCACAATCTTATTGAGTATGGAATACGTTACTCTCATCCTCAAGTTGCTAGTAGATAGATTTATGATGGTTCTTGAAGATGGTTCTTCACCAATATACAAGGAGGAAACTTGAAAGGTAGATAAGAAGTTTGAAGAGGAGTAGATAGACTTCCAAAACACATACATTAAAGAGCACAATATCAACTAAAGAAGGATGAAATAGTCGGAGACTTAGAGATCACTGATCACGACTTTGACATTGCTATCTAGGAGAGAATCTCTCCACCAATTGGCACATTTGAGTCAGATATATATATTGGTTTAATATATTTTGGGACTTTGAATATATGGCCAACTTGGTTACCAAATATGTAACCAGACTCGTACTTTTTTCTCTGCGATTGATAATCAGCTTTCAATTTAAAGTTAATATATTTATGTGACAAGCTAGAGACTTATGATTTCAGACTTAACCTTTGTATATTTCAGCCTCGAATTAAAGTTAAACATATGAGAGCATGTCATTGTAGTTCTAATTTATTTAGGTACTAAGGTAGAGTCGGTATTAATAAGAAAGGGTGTTTAATATGTCAAATTTCAAAATTGAGTCTTCTCCCATTTTGAGGTAAAAATAGTACACACATTTTATGTTGGTTGAAAAAATCTTTATTAAAAAATATACATTAAAATTTTCTTGAGGTGAAAATTCAAGCATGATAGACATCTCACAAAGTGCCAGAGTTGTTGTTTGTTATAAGACTCTATTAGGAAATCTAGTGTAATTTGAGTTTTGTTTTGAGTTGAACTCATAGAGTTATATGTATTTAATTAATGTAAAAAAAAATGTTATTTATTTTTATAGAGAATTTTTTTGGATATTATCATAATGGTTTAATAGCTAAGGAAAATATTTAATGGATGCTTAAAAAAACTTAATTGAAAAATAGTTATAAATATTCTATTTGAAATTGTTTATCACACATACATTCATATTACTACTACTTCTTAAACCATTGAACAACTGAATCTATTCTAAAATTAAAGAAATTTATTAGATTTAGAATGTAGAGAATAAAAATATTTGGTTGAAACCAACAAAATGAATTCCAAGTCAAAAGAAGAAGAAAAGAACCACAAAAAATCATAGAAACTTCCTACATTTTTTGAATCGTTACCATCTACTAATATAAGTTTCTTTCAAATTTCATAAAAGTAGAATTTAGAGAGTATCATAGATCTAATTTGTTTATATAGATTGAAACCAGATCTATACTAGCAAACTTTACATAGAATAAAATAGAATTTTATTTTTTTTATTCCAATCCATACATATTGAACAGTCTTATGGATTCAATACTTATTCCTTAACCATAGAGATAAGCAACCTGTCATTTTATTTACTTCTATTATTTATTACTTTCTAAGTTAATTGTATTTCTATGTATGCATTTTATTAGATTAATCTATACTACCACAAAGATTTTTTAACTTATTGATAAATGATTTAATCACTCATAATTTTAGACAATTTAGACCATTAGAAATTGCTTAACTAAGAATTTTAAATTGAAAATAATAGACATATTTATGTTTAAGCTTTTGAAAAATTTTAAAGACAATTTTAAATGAAAAGACTAAACAATTCCCGTCATATGAAAAGACTAAAAATTTACCATGGAGGATGTGAATTTAAAAACCCAGTTCAAGCAATCGCGCTCTTCAATACTGCTAGATGTGGTGGTAAACCACATAGTCTTTATGTGTACGGTACAAAACGAGTGTTGGTACGAATAAATAGACAATATTGTGAACTTTATGATTGACTAGTATTTTCTGTTTCATGTTATATAAGATTTGGTTTTTAGATAGATGAAGATATTTCTTTTTATTTTTTAAAAATTTAATGAATGGTATGTTCAAGAGAGATAAATTTGTGCAATCGTATATTCATCAGCATTTGTGAATTAGATTTAGAGATAATCTGTTTTCAACCAAGACCATAACCTCTCTCCATAGCATAGAGGATTGCAAGAGCCTCCATGAAGTTATTTGTGTGAAATCTTTTGCAAATAGAAATGAAAAATTGAACATCACCATAACTATCTCTACCAATACAACCAACACTGGAGTGGCCAAGATTCCCCCAAGAAGAACCATTAGTATTTATCTTCAGAATTCCTTAAGGAGGAGGAAGTCAATGACCCTCACGATTAATCTTTTGCCTTGGCTAGCGACAATGTGCATGAGTAGAAGTGCCATTCCCTTGACTAGAAAAGGTCAACCTTGTAGAAATAGCCACATCATTAGGCTCCATGGCCCCACAAACCTCACACTTAGCCGGAATAGTCTTCTGAAGTGTATGAACTTGTTGGACAGGCACCTTCACACCCTCAAAAATTTGTCGATTTTGTTCCAACCATAGATGCTATAAAATGAAGGTAGGTCCAAGAACCTAGGCTACCTAAAGAAAGGAGGTCTTGACTAGCGGCTGACCCAACTGATCCCAAAAATCAACCAAAGAAGCATGCAAACAAGCCTAATTTCAAACTCCCCACCAAAGATGCCAAATCTTCTGAGAGAAAGGACATTGAAAGAAAAGATGAGGAGCACATTCTTCACTTTTAAAGCACATGACACAAATGGATAGTCCCTAGAAGCCACGCTTGCATAAATTATCTCAAGTAGGGCATCTATTTTGAATAAGTAGTCAGAAGAAAAAATTACATTTGGGCCAAGAAAAATTGTTCCACACATGTTTCCACCATGGAACTCAAATTCTACCATATAGTTGTTTATCAACCTCCAAGTACCCTATAGCCATTGAGTACTCACATGTTGAATCATAACCCTATCCCAAGATATCAATCCTTAAAAAAGAGTGATACTCCTACTAGAAAGAATTTGATCTAACTCTTGTCAATCTCCCTCCATCCCTCTAGGTGGCCAATCACGAGGATCCTTCCATATACAAACCTCCATCTATTCCAAATGTTGAATAGTTTTATAATTTTTCACCTTGTGCCAATGAGCTGCAATAAAACTATCATAGAGGGGTTGTAAATGTGGATACAAGATGAGGATTGGAGGGTGACCATCTCAAGAGTCAAGCCAAAGCAAAGCTATTGAACCCCTAGGACAGAACCAAGAAAGACCCTATTTTATGAATTGAGCCCTTGTCTTCAAAGTATTCAAAATCATAGATCCCTTCTCCTCCATGCAAGAATGGGAAACTTCTAAACTATCAACTCCATTTAGATACTTATTAATAAGAATTATAACCCAAAGTTGATCCTAACTTGTGCACCATTGCCAATGTAATTTAGGATTCAGAGCTATTGAGAAAAGACCAAGCCTTCTTTCTTACTTCGATCGACACACTTACTTAACTCCACTTAGAGGTAAGCAAATTGCTACTTCAAAGGATTTGTCAAGAAAGAGCCTCAATTCCTTAATGAAATACATTGGGGTCACCTATACAAAGCTCTTATAAAGAGGGTGAGCATGAATCACTAATTGCAAAAGTGTTGAACCCTACTAGCAATGGATATTTATTTATGCATCCAATGAGTTACCCTTAGACATAACATATCCAACAATGCCTGCCAATATCCCCTAAGTTGAGTGCCCATAGCAATAGGAATACCAAGACAAACCCAAGGGAGGGGTTCCACTTTAAATCTCAAAATATTGGTAGTCTATGTCCGAATAAGCTCAGGAGTGTGAAAAAAGAAGATAGAACATTTGTGCTTATTAACTTTTGGACCCAAAGCAGCCAAATAAATATCTAGAGTTCTTTTGAAGTTCTCAACTTCTTGAATGCAAGCAACACTCATTAAAACAATATCATCAACAAACTATAAGTGAGATTGAGGTTACAATCCGGTACCCTAATTCCATCTTTGAATCAAGGCTAAGGAAGCCTAGGACTTAGTGATCTTCCCAAGCCCTCTGCCAGAGGATCTCCTTGGCAGATATCCCTATAAGCCTTGAATAGTTTAGATGGCTCATTATTATAATGATAGAGAAAGAAGAAGAAGTAACATAGCTGAAAATCCACTTCACTGAATCAGTGTTAAATCCAAAGGCTATAAGAATCTTATGCTAGAACTACCACTTAACCCTGTCATAGACTTTAGCCATATCCATTTTAATGAAAATGACATTTTCTTTAGACATTGCCATAGAGTGGATGGTCTCATAAGCAATCACCACCCCATCCAAAATTTGTCTTCCAACAACAAATCCCCCTCCTCTTCAGATGTTAAAGAATTAAGCCAAAGCTTAAATCACTCTTAATCAATTTAGTGATAATTTTATAAGCCAAATTATAGAGAGCAATGGGTTTGAAGTGGTCCAAGCTCTAAGCACCCTTCTTTTTGAAATAAAAGCAAGGAAAGTATAGTTCAAATCCTGAAGCATTTGTTTGTTACAATTTGACTCTTGAAACATCCCTAAAAGATCTAAGTTAACAATGTTCCAAAACTCTTGAAAGAATTCAATCAGAGAACTATCACGATAATGAGCTTTTCCTTTTTTTCATCCCGAAAAAAAAAAAAACCCTTCTAGTTCTGAAAGAGAATCAAAGTTGCATTCATCTCAATGGAAACTAAAGAGAGAATACAACACAAAACCAAATTCTCCTCTTCTCCATCATTAAAAAAAATCATCCGTAAATAAAGCTGAAAATAATTGAGTAGCCTCTTGTGACATCTCTCTTAATAGAGAGAGTATGTGTGTGTTTTTCAGTTTTTGAAAACTTCTGAAGACAATTTTAGATACAAAGACTGTTAAAAATTCCCATCACATCTATTAAATTAAAAAAAGATCAATACTAGTTCTGGGAAATGACGGCCTACAATAACAGCAATAAACAGATAACAGGCATTTAAGAAAACTCATCCAACTGTCCTAGATATTGTAATCTGAAATTTAACATTGAAAATTAATTTAGGCTTTTAGCTAATATTTATATTTTATATTATTTTACCGATGGGTGCACGGGTGTTTTTCAATACCCAGTGATCATCCTATCGCTCTTTTTTATACTGCTGGTTGTGCTGGTAAACCACAGAGTGTTTATGGGTAAACCACAGAGTGTGTATTCTGTGAACTTTGTGATTGAATAATATTTTTCATTTCATATTATGTAAGATTTGGTTTTTAGATAGATGAAGATAAATTTTAAGTTAAATTTATTTAATATTTTTTTATATGCAGTATTTTGTGTAGTATATTAAATCGTGATTTTTTTTTGGATTTAATTGTATTTTTTTTAGTCAAGTTGACTGATACATGTTTCATGAATATTGGATCACAGAAACGTATTTCTCTTGTTCACATGAATGATATATTAAGCATTCTTTAGATCTAAGTGATGTAGATGTGGATGAAACATAAGACTCTTTAGGAGGCTATCCATTACATTTGTAGTCCAGTACAAATATTCTTAATCCTGACTTTTTTTTACTGTACTTTAACAAAAATTTATTACAAACACCTTTGACTAATTAAATGATATTTTTTTCTTCAATTCATAATAAATCCAACCTTCATAATTAACATTATATTTTCATTTTATGTACAAGATTTAAAATTATTATAAATATTTAAATTTACATTGTGAGAGATATTTGATATAATGTATAAAAGGTAACAAAATTACCACACATAGCATACCCATTATGATTCATAATATTTATATTGGGATATTTAACAATTAATTATGTCAAAGCTTATATAACAAATGAATTAAGAAACCATGATTTAGATATTGAACAAATAGCATTCATTAAAATGCACATTCATTATGTATATAATCCACATATTTTGTATATTAAAATATCTAAGATTTGAAATTAAATCAATGCTAACTGATTTTAGAAGGGAAAAAGTTAAAGATTGTACTATTGACACTAAATCACAATAACATATGATTAAATAATAATAATATTAATTGCATTCCTATTAATTATAAGAAAGAAAACTAAGTGAAATTCAATTCTAAATCTATATGTTATCTTTTATGGTATAAGGATTAAGAGTATGTGTATAATCATTTTCTTGATAATGGGGAAATAGAGATTGATATTTTAATACGATGATTTTATTTTTGTAAAAGTTAGTAATATTGTTTAATAGTACAAACAAGATCTCATTGAGTTAGGGGTTTAAATTATGTGTAAAGATTAAAACGAGTAGAGAATCGAAAACAAAACAGCAGAAAAGAAAACACACATCACAAGGTTTAACTGGCATCCCTGCTTCCATGTTCGATCTTACATTCAAACTAGACCCAACGAAGATTTTAACATCGCCAAAATCTGTTCAAGAAAACTTCGAATGAACCTTCTCCAAATTCTATCAGACTTAATAAAATTTAAAAGTTAAACTTCTTCTATTTGAAAAAAAAAATTCTCTTTACTGAGGCAAGGATACTCTGCCTCTTCCTTTACGGCAGTCATCAATATTGCCTCCTCCCTGTTCGCATAAAAAATATTCTCATTATCCACGTTGATACTATCATCCACATCCATCCAATCGGTTTGGTGAGTCTTAATAGATTCTGGTTAGGAGAAAACATCTTCCTTCTCTCCCTGCGATGCCTAAAACCGCTTGGAGCGATGCCCATTGTCCTTTGCTCCTGTTAGTGGCCGATTTCACTTCAAACCAGAAAATCGTCTTTGCACTTCTTCATCTAAGTCCATAGGTTCATAGTCTTCTATGAAAATATCTATGCAAAGGTTGTCCTCAGAATCACAGGAGTACCTCTTTATTTTTGTGAAGGCCATGCCATCTGCAAGCTCTCTGAAGCCACAATTTCTGCCAGGCTTCCTTGCCCTACTACCTCACTCCAATCCGCACCCTCTTCATCCTGGGAGTCAACAACAGATTCAACTTTGGTCTCCGATGGCATACACTCTTCTTCCCACAATCTCTTGAGTTCATCCTTTTCAACAACAACCTCTTTTCCAGCATCTTTCTACTCAGAAATTTTAGCGTCTATACAGGGACTATCTTCAACTCCAACCGGGGTATCATGGCGTTCAACCTTCACCACACGAACACCAACAACTTCTCGGCCATTAACAATTTGGCCAATAAGTGCCAAGGCTAGCTCAAGAGGAGAGCAAATGAGAATCCCAACATCCTTCTCTTTCGCTAGATTCTCCTCTTCAACTGAGTTCCCCTCTTTCTTCCAACCATCCCACCAATGTACGCGATGCTTGAAGCATAGTTTTACATGTAACGTAAAACTACCATAGAAGTTATAAATTTTACCTTATCCTTCTTCCTCCATCTCTCCTCAAGCCAACATGGCTCTGATACCAATTGTAAATATTAAAACGAGCAAAGAATTGAAAACAAAACAATAGAAAAGAAAACACACAACACAAGGTTTAACGTGGTTCACCACTAAGTGGCTACGTCCACCAAAAATGCAGGGAATTATCTTATTAACCAAATATCCAAGACACAGTACATCCATTATGGGCTACACTCAGTCATTTATATAAACATATCAGATTCGAAATGAAGAGTCTGAGGAAGACAAACAGTCATGTGACCGTTGGGTTTCATATACCCAACATTAGCTCTTAAAAGTAGAACATATTAAATCAAAATATTGAAACTGTATTCCACAAACTTTCAGACATTAGCAAAATTCAAACTTAATGAACTTAAGAAAACAGCAGCGGACAATGAACACTAATGCACAAAGGATATAAGATTTACATAAAAAAATCAATAAGAAAAAACCTACAGCTAAAGTTCACTCACAATATAGATTTAAATAACTTAATAATTTTAGATAACTTACACCACTATGACACTTATTAATGATATTAAATTTTAACTATGTTAACATATATATATTAAAATATTGAAAATATGTTTAAGACAATCTTATAATAAGAGTTTCATTATAAAATAATATATTTGTATGTGTACGTGTTTGAAAACTTCTAGAGGTACAAAGATCGTTAAAAATTCCCATCATATCAACTACAATGAAAAACTAATCAATTGCGCGTCTGAGAAATGACGACCTACAAACACAACAGGCATTGGAAATAACTCATCCAACTGTCCTAGGTAATATGTTTACTTACAATTTGTAGGGTATCGCTCTTTATAATACTGCTGCTTGCGCGGGCAAACCAGATGCTGTCATTTTTAACAGTCAAATAGACTGCAACCCTCTTGGCTGGAATAGTGTTTACTTTTTCTCCACATAATGTATACTTTACCCGAAGATGAGTGCTGATATGAATAAACAGATTGTATTATGTGAACTATATGATTGAAGGGTATTTTCCATTTCATATTATATAAGATTTGATTTTTATACAGATGAAGAAAATTTCTAGTTAATTTATTTAATATTCTATAAAAAAATTATGTGGTATTTTTTTGTAGTATATTAAATTAGGATGTTTTATTGGCATTCAATTGTATAGTTTTAAGTATAATTTATTGATATATGTTTTGTGAATATTGGTTGACATAAATTCATTTCTCATGAACATGAATGTTATATTAAGCATTATTTGCATCTAAGTGATGTTCATGTGGATGAAGCATAAGACTTTTTGGGAGTTTATCCAATCCATTTGTACTATAATTCAAATATGCTTAATCATGAATTTTTCTACAAGATTAGGTTCACTTAGCTTGCAACCTCAAATGCATATTATGCTTTATCAATTGAATAACATATTCTTTTGTTAAATTTATATCAAATACAACCATCATAATTAACAATATATTTTTATTTTAACGTATATGAGATTTAACCTTATTTATATTTAATAGATGTTTTATTGATAATATTTATTTAAGATATAGCATAGTTGTGTAAGAAATTATGTCTTTCATTATTGGTGAATATTCATTATGTTGTCAAGGGAATGAGAATATGCCTAAGAATAGATGAATGATAAAGTAGAAGCTAAGGGATGTTTGAAAATCACTACAAATTGCTACAATTGTGAAGCAAAAGGTATTTCATTTATACTTATATAAATTAGTGTATTGTGATCTCCAATCCTCCAACTAGCTCCCCATTTGTCAAAATCCAAAATTTAAATTCTAATTATGGGATTGTTTTGTTGAAAGTTGTAGGTACCAATAACTACACTAGGTACCCAAACCTCAAATTTGGTAACCTTTCCAAATGTTGCACCAAAACAAGAGAAGGTTGTTCACACACTTAGATGATTGCCTTAATTTCTCAATGATGCCTTGTCATCTCCATCGACCAACTTGCTAACAATAAGAGTCAACTATGACACCCACTTAATTCACGAGGACCCTAAAATAGAAAAAGTAGACCAACTTAGTCTTGGGTGCCCATTTTGAATGTTTATTATTCAAGGAAAGAACATATGAGTTATGGAAAGTTTTAACTAATAGAATCTATGCCAAGAAAGAAATATTTGGATATTTGCCTTAAAATTTCCTCCAAAATGAATTCAAATTATTATAATGTTGCAACCTAACAATGTAACCAAAATATTTATAAAATATTAGGCATTTATTACATAAATTATTCTCCT
This sequence comes from Cryptomeria japonica, assembly GCF_030272615.1. Taxonomy (NCBI): domain Eukaryota; kingdom Viridiplantae; phylum Streptophyta; class Pinopsida; order Cupressales; family Cupressaceae; genus Cryptomeria; species Cryptomeria japonica. Next base: position 23,615 of record NW_026729553.1, on the reverse strand, counting down.
AGAGCATTTATGCCTAAATATTTTCATAAAAATTAAATTAATATTTTTGGTGGGTGCAAAAAGTTCTCTCACACCCCTTGATTCTCCTACATAAAGCACTCAAGGTATGAAAACTTTGTGAGCTTAGTATCACAAAGTGGATTTGAATAGTAGAACCATTCTTTCAAGTTGTAAATAGCATTCAACAAACTAGACATCACTGAATAGGTACCTAAGATGAGTTTTTCTTCATGTTGGACTTAAGGTCTCTCAACCTTTGAGTAATAATATTGATAATTAATTTAATTAATTATTTTAGTGCATGTTTATTCATTCTAAGTTGTATATTTCCTAAGTTTTTCATTCACTTTGTCGATCATCTTGGAAAGGTGGCAACCTACCTTATAGGTGAAGTCTTTTGCATGTTTCCTATTTTAGAGGACTACATCACAAACCATGCGATAAATTCACTCACCAAATATCTTCCTCTATGTAATTTTACATTTGACATGTAATTGACTCCAAAGGATAAGCCAATGACCATGTAGGGAAAGGATTTTGCAACTCAAATTTGGTCAAATTATTGACATTTAAGTCTTTAATATATCAATGCTTATTCATTGGCATTATAGGAACTCCTCCAACATGATTTTTTCCACATTTAGAATATCATCCAACATAAGTAACTAGGAAGACCCACCATAATTGCCACCACAAAAATGTTACCAAAATTAGTATTGTAAGAGCTAGGTATATAGTGTTTAATCTACTCTAGAAAAGGGTGGATTATTTCCTCCTCCATTATTGGTGCTTTCTCCACCTTGTTTTAATTAATTAAAGTGGGATAGGCTCGAAACTTGACATAACCGCTAAACAGAAGCTACATAGACCACATGAGGAGTGCACAACCTTCCAAAAAATACAGGATGCCAAAACACACTAGAACCCAGAAGATGACCAAGATAGGACCATTAAAGACAACCAAAAAACAAACAACATACAACCACCCACTGAAGACATGAAGGAATGGTCTACTAAGAAGGGGCATTATCATCCTGTTATTCATTACACAACACTTTAACTTCAATATAAAAAAGAAAAAACTTTTTTTTAGAATCTTTTGTAGAGACTAGAGTGCTCAAATTCAGAGTAGCCTTGACAACAAAGATGTGGGGTTCCATCGTCATAAAAGGATACTCCATGAGTCTCTTCCTCTTCAGCTTTATTTTTTCTATCTACTCATGTATGGCATGTAGAGACTCCAAATTCTTTATTGTCATCTCTTGGCTTAGAGCAAACATTTTCTCATCCTTCTTTTTTAGGATCTCTTGAATCTCCTTCAGCACAAACACAACATTCCTATCAAACCTCAAAGAATTTTTTTCATTAAGGTTATTGAGCATCACCTCAACATTCTTCCATTTATCCAATTTCCTTTCCATATCATTGGTATCTTTCAAACCCTCTCATCCTTGTCCTCCAACTCCCATTTGTCACCTCAAGCCTCAACCTTAGCCACTACTTCAAGCTTGATTATCTTATTTTTGGCGACAATTAACTGAGAGAGGAGCCAACGAATGACCACATCTTGTCATTTAACCTCCTCAACTATCTTAGGCACTTTATTAACCAAAGTAGGGGAGTTGGGTTTTGGGGTAGACACACCATGGGGGGGAAGGGGGAAATCTCCTCATAAGCATCAAGAGCTAGTCAGAACCTGCGACCAAGGATGAATTAGAATCCTCTGAATCCACATGCTCTTTTAAATCCACCAACTCAATATCATTAAAAGGTGGGTAGGGGTATTTCTATATTTATCTCAACAAATAGGATTGAACTAAGTGTGCTAGGATTGAACTTATTTTTTTGCAGGGTACAAGCAGATGGTACCAATGAATTGAAAGATCATAAAGAGAAGGAAGTCATTCAAGGGGACCTTGAATTCTTTTGTCCCCAGGAGTATGGTGCAGGAGCACCCTGAGCACAGTAAGTTCAAGGGGTCATATGATGATACAAGGCATTGGAGGAATATAATGAGACCTATGAGATAATTTTTAAATGTAAATGGACCATTAGTGCCAATCAATGTAATGAAATGTAATGAAAAGATGAAAAGATGTAAAATTGTCAAAATTGGCAAAATAGGCCTAAAAAGGCTAAAATTGGGTTTTGAGGGTAGAATAGATAAATATGATGAATAAATGATGTAATAATGTTTAAAAGGTTATTTAATGACTATTTGAGTAGTTTGGGGTGATTAGATTTCAAATTGTCAAGTTGACAAATGAAATTTTCAATCTTGACAACTTTTGAGCAACTTTTGTTGCAAAATATTGCAAAAATGCAAAAAGGGTAGTTATAGGTGGTTATTAGTTAAATTTAGGCCTTAGAAGGCTTGGAGAACTATAAAATGATTTAATTAATCCATTTTGAGGGAGAGATTGGATGTGGAGGTCGAGATTTGAGAAGTGGAGCAATAAAATTGTATTTTTCCTTGTATTTTATGAGTTTTCAACATATGACAAACTGAAATTTGTTCATTTTAAAATTGATATGCATTTGTTTGATTAAGTTATCTTACTGGGATAAAATTGAAATGAAAAAATAGTACTTTGGTTTTTATTTGGTGCAATTTCATTATCATTTGTGGAAGATATTGACATTTGTTTCAAAACAGTCAAAACCCTTACTAGGGCATCTAGTGGCCTCATAAATGTAATAAATTTTGTTTAGATGTTTTTCCAAACCCCATTTTGGTCAGAGATGAGGGTAAGGATGTATTTTACCTGTCCATTGTGTGTGTAAGGTTCCATGATGGATTTGGCATGTGCTTCATGAAGGTTTCAGACTGAAAAACAGTTAGATTTGGGGTGTGACTGTTATAGTCCTGATGCGAGGGCAATATCTCATCACTGAACCATTGGATATTCTTAAATTTTGGATATGTTGTTGAGGGTTAAGTTTGGAAGAATCTCACCAAAGAGATTGAGTAAATAATATTTTTTTTCAAAATTTATAGATCTCTGAGTACGGGTCTATCAAGAAGGACAGCAAGAAGGTATATTTTATTTATTTAGTTTCAAAGTTGTGTTTAATAGTTCAGTGGAGTATGTATGGAAATGAATAGAACCTAAGGGGATGTGTGAGTGTCTTGAGTACATTGGGAATGATTGAAACCAAAGGGGGAGAGTTTTATGAGTTGTTTGGTCAATAAATATTGGCATTTATTCTTTTGACTATCCTAAAACGGTGAGACAATGTGTTGGGGGTGTTATTCTAGTATGTGGAGAGTAGGGGATTAGAGGTGATGTGTTTAATCAATGAGAGGTCTTGAGGAATGATTTGTGTCGGTGTGGGTAAGATCCTCCTACCCTCTACACCAGAATCAAGCATGGCGGCCAGCGTAAACCAAAATTCCTCCTTTTCATGCCCAATTCAAACCCTAGCATGGCATGGAGTTTCCAGTAGTAGAAAAATGAAATTATCGAAGGCAAGGAGATAAATGAATCCTTTTAGGGTTTCTTTTCCCTAAAATATATTTTGAAATGCCTTAGGCATTTTTTTTACCTTGTTTCTTTTATTTTTATTTCCTCCCAAATGAGCTCGTGAAATGCCTTAGGAAGTCATTCAAATGACTTATATGATCCCTTGTAATAAAATTTATTAAGTGACTTATAGATGTCACTTAAATTTTTTTTCATAAAATTAATATTTATTACATGACATTTATAAGTCACTTAATAAATTTTGTTTTTTATGAACAGTCTAGGCATATGTTTTAAGTTTAAATGAAATAACTATTTATTAAAAAAATTTAAATTTATTACTTAATTTTTATTTTTTTTTAATTTCATATTTATATTTAAAGTCAAAAAATTTAATAAATGGAGTAAGAAAAATGATTAATAAAGTGATTTGAAATTCATCACTTTAATAAACGTTTTCTTATTGCATTTATAAAAATTTTAATAAATCAAAATGATAAATTACTTGTTAAAGTGAATTTAATCACTTTAATAAATAACTTAATTATTTTCATGTTATTAAATTTTGACTTTAAATATAAAAATGAAATTAAACAATTTTCAATTAAGTAATAAATTTTAAATCACTTTAACAGATATTTATGTTCATTTATTGTGAAGTCAAAGAGACATTTTTGGCATTAATGAAGGATTGCAGGCCTATAAGGAGATATTTCGGGACCATTTATGGTGCATTTAGGAGCTTTTATGGTTGCAGCATGGGTTGGCTTGGCTTTTGGTCCAGTTTTCTCCCTTTCAGACATGTTTCAGGTCTTTTAAAAGGGGTTTTTTGTTTCTGCTCGTCCAAGATGAGGTGGATTATCTTATTCATTATCTGCTTTTTAGAAGGCATATATACTATGGGACTTCACTTTTTCAAGGGTTCTTCTTCATTCATCTTTTTGGCAGACTGTAATTTCTGAGTTCTTTCTTAGTCCATAATTTTTTAGCATTGCTTTGGACCCACATGTTAGCAAAATAATAGCAACACAATTAACCTCCCTAAAAGCATGAGAAATGATACATTTATCAAATGAATCAATAAATTTGGTATCATCCCTTATCCAACTTTGGATAGTCCAATAAGGACATTGGGACCCCTTAAGGCATTGAAATATTTTATTAGATTCCCCTTCAAGCTAAAAATTTTTATAGTTCAATTGAGAGGTTGGGATCAAACCATGGTAGGAAGCAACAACTTGAGCTAGGTGATTTTTCTGACTTCCCAAAGGAAGCAACAACTTTGGTAACAACTAACCATGTTAAAGAGATATGAATGATGGTAATTTCAAATTTTTAAAGTAAGTTGTATCTTTAAAATTTTTAATTAGTTTGTATGAGTGATGATATAACATTATACAATTATGCGTAGATATACTCCTAGATAATGACTAAACAACTTTGTCCAAGAATATTAGATACAAAAATTGTGTATTTCAAGAACAATCAAATTGAAATCTAGCTTTATGATCCTCTCAAATCTAACTCTAAAAATGAGATATTTAAAATTTTAATGTAATTAATGATGATAGATATTGAAATGACTCACCCTTGATCTATTCAAATCTAAAATTAGAAAGAGAATATATTAGTATTATTTATAGTTAACTATGATTAAATGATTCATTCATTCCTCCATTTTTGGATCTAGGGAATATGTTGGTTATTCATGGGATGTGAGAAAGAATAATTGTATGTAACATGTGAATTTCATGTTTTATGCTTGATCAAAGGTTAAGACTATTGTCATGAGGTTGACAGCATTAGTGCAGACTTGACCTCCAATTCAAATTTTAAAATTCTAACTCTGCTAGCTACACCCCTTAGTTTATCCTAGCTAGAGTTGATTGTGTACAGTTTTATGTGATTTATCCTTATCATCATCCACATATTTGAAGCTCTCTCATTCTAATTGCATTTAGAAGAATAAAGATAGTGAAACATTTGGACTTGGTGCTTACAAGGATCTAAACAAATCTACTTTGTATGTATTTATCTATTCTTTTAGCTTTTTACTAAAGTCATTTATTTACCATCCTTACATAACATGACATTTATGAAAATAGTTCGACCATATCAAAATTAAGACAGTAAATACACTAACCCTACCTTTTTGATAAAGATCGAATAATTTTCTTTGGAAATATGTAGAGGGAAGAATTTAAAGGTTATCACAGGTATAGTTTGTAGGTATGGAAGGTTATTATAGGTGTACTTTGTAGGTGTATTTTATAATCCCAAGATAAAATTCTCCAAAGTCTTATGCATTCAACAATTATTCTTTGCCTATGCAGTTGAGTAACATATCCTCTTACTTATGCAGCTGAGTAACATAATCCCAAGATAAAATTCTCCAAAGTCTTATGGATTCAACAATTATCCTTTGCCTATGCAGCTGAGTAACATATCCAGGTTTGTAGCTTCTCTGATGGATTTAAAACTAGCTAAGCAAGTTGTATGGAGTCTTACAAAGAAGCTATTCCCAGAAGAGATTCTCCAGGAGTTCCAAGAAATTCTAAACAAGGCTCTCCATGATTCAGGGGCTCCTCGGCCAGGTGATAGAATTTTGTTTAATGCCCATGGCGAGCTTATCAACTACTACCGTTTCTTGCTAGACCTGAAAGGGAAGGATTTGGATAGACACAGGGTGTTTGCTGCAGTAGGTCTCAGATACCTTAAATGGCAGTTCTTGGGGGAAAACTCGGAAGACCAGGGCAGGGAGGATGATCTCCTTCAATTTGCAAGACTAAACGGTCTCCTGCCTATGAAAGCAGAAGATGAGAGGCTCCAGGCTGAGCAGGTTTGCAGGGGTGGTGCTAGAAGGGGTCGTCATGGGTCTGGTCGTGGTCGTGACCATCCTCCGAGTAGAGGCCGTGGGATAGTGAGAAATGCTACTTCTCAACCTAAAATTTCCAATGATACTGCGAGCTAGGTTTCTAATTTAGCTCTGTTTAAAGATACTTTTTGCTTTTTTAGACTCTCGTAAGATCAATTTTGGCTTTTATTTTAGTAAAATCTCTGTTAATCTAGCAATAGAGAATCTGCCACCTAGACTGTCTATAGTTTTTTAATGATCTTAGACTGTATAATTTTGGCTTTTATGGTCTTCTTGTCTGGTTGCTCTCCTTTTCGAATTCAGAGAAAGGTTATAGAAACACCCAACAAGCTCTTTGGTAATCTATCAACTAGCTATATCAATACTGTAATTATGCATAATTAATATAAATCTTGATAAAAAAAACATATCCTCTTACTTACTTTCACTTACAATTTATCTTTTTCCTTTCCTAAATTTATTAGGAAATATTTTAATAATTTAAATAGTTTTAGATACTTATACCATTATGTCACTTAATTAATAATATATGTATATATGAATGTGTATGTATAAATGTGTATGCATGTATATATATGTTTATGTTTCAGTATTTGAAAACTTCTAAAGAGCATTGTAGGTACAAAGATAATTAAAAAATTCCCATCATATAAATTCAAATGAAAAGGAAATCAAGTGCAGTTCTGGGAAATGACGGCCTGCAAAAACAACAATGAACAGCGAATAGGCATTGTAAACAACTCACAAAATATTAATATTAATATTTTATATTATTTGATTATAAAGCACAAAATAATATTGTCTTTTACTCCTGCCATTGAGACAGATTTGTGCCTAGAAATGCCCGTCTTTCCTCTATAAATACAAACAACTCCTGTTCTGTATAACTACAGTGAACTGTGAAGTTATGGAGAAAAGCAGCGTCTACAAATACATAGGAGTCTTTATTATGTTGGTCTGGGTGTTGTTTGAAAAGACTTATGCAGGAAGTTCTTTAACTGTGTATCAACCTGGAAGTTCTTTAACTGTGTATCAACAGCCTAATTGTTCTGGTCCGGCAATGGGTGTGGGCGTGGGTGCTGAAGCGTGTGGGTGTTATACTGTACCCGAGGATTACCGTGAAGGATATAATTTTGATTACAATGTGCAGGATATCGCTATGTTTGAGACTGATGGTTGTGCCGGCCAACCAGGTGCTGTTTTGCTTGAGAGTAATCAATGGTGCGCCCCTGTTTATAATTTAAATAGTGTATACTTTTACTGCTTCTAATGTATGCTTTACCCAAATTACAAGCGAAACCACCATGCCTATCCAAGGATGAGCGTTGGTGTGAATAAACAGAATGTATTTTAAATTATGATGTTCTATTAGGATTTAATTGTCATGTTAATTGATATTTGTTTTATTAATTTTTGTTCATATAAATTTCTCTTTCTCTTGAATATTAATGGTGTATTACAAATTCTTTGCATCCAAGTGGCGTTCATATAAGTGAAGCATAAGATTATTTGGAAGGTTATCTTAAATTTTTCTCCAAAATTAAGCTCATCAAATTTACAACCTCAAACAAATATTATGCTTTAGAAACAATCCATTACAAACCCGTTTAACTAATTAAGACATATTCTTTTCTTGATTTCATATTAAATCAAACCTTAAAAATTAATAACAATACGATTGGTTCTATCCAAGTGGATAATCAGTAGTACCATGATAACAGTGAGATCAAGGGGTTGTTCCAAAAAAATATATAAATCTCTATTTACTGCAAAAGATAACAGAACAAATTTCCTCCAAGCTCAAGCCTTGTGCAAGAAGATCGTACCTAATAAGCTTAACCCTGATATTGCCAAGGAGATGAGGAGTGATTTTTTCGAGGAGGAAATCAGCAATGCTATCTTATCACCAGCAGAGTTCTATACAGTAATTCTGACAAAGAGTTGTTGATAACCTCTATAAAGAATACAACGAATTTGTTGAGTAGGGCACCCTAGGTGAAGAGATTAATAAGGGCATCATTAAGTTGCTTATAAAAGATGGGGATAAAAGAACCATAAAAAATTAGATATCTATTACTCCGTTGAATGTCTCTTGTAAAAATTTTATCAAACTTATTAATTAATATTCTCACAAATATTATTAGTCCGTCATAGACCGACTTTATTAAGAGTAGAAACTTACTGACTAGTTGAGAATGCCAGTTATGGGCTAAGAAAACTCATCAGGAGGTTTCTATACTGTTGCTAGACTTTGAAAAATCCTATGACTGAGTTGAGTAGTGCTTCATTCTTATTATACTTGAAGCAATTGGTTTTCCTATGTTTTTCTTGCAAGATGGTACAAGTGGTGTTTAAGGATGCAAACACCCATGTTGATATTAATGCAAAAATATCTTAGGCATTCCCTTTAAGAAAATCTATTAGTTAGCACAATTGTTTTTTTTTCCTCAAAGGCTCTATATTATGCACTGAGGTTTGATCTTTAGACCCCAAGCTTCAAGGAATCAATTAATCAGATGACTCTCCCAAGTTTCTAAATATACAATTTGTAGATATCTTATTCTCAATATTGGATAATAAAACATGGTAAATCTTGTTAACAATTATATTTTTTCTGTTATGTTTTTGGATCTAAATTTTTTGGAGTCCAAGTTTATTTTGCTGAGTTTGTCCAACAATTCACCTGATTGGTTTAATGTGTTTTGTTAGCATTGAGGAGAGTGGGGGACGGACAAAACTGTAAGTTATCTGGGAATACCTTTCTCTTGCTAGTAGACTTCAGATGAACCAAAAGATCCTTTCTTCTTACTCCATCTACCATGCCTCAATTACGTTTTTTTGTTAGCTATCAAGTTAATAAAAAAATAATAATAATTAGATTAAGAAAAGGAAACATGTTGCTAGTTAGGAATGGTGATACATGAGCAAAGAATTAGGTTGTCTAGGGCTTAAGAATCTTAGATTGGAAGGAATTTCTCTAGCTACCAAGTGGATGGTCAAGGCAATAGTTCGCAATTAACTATAGAAGATTTTTATTAGTAAAAAACATAATCTATACCTAAAAAAGTAAAAGAATTAGAAGAATATTCAAATGTATGACATCCTCTTTAACAAATATAATGTTATCCCTTCAAATTCTATTGTGCTTCGTAGTATTTGGAAAGCCTGGGAGATGTGAAAAGATAAAGTGAATCAGCTTGAGCCAATAAATTTTGTTAAAGGCGAGGTCTTTAGATTCAGATCTCTATGGTAGAATATTTAGCATAAAAGCATACATTTGGCATTGTTGCAAGGATGTTCTTTTAAAAAAATGGAGCATCAATAAAGTTTCTAATCTAAAATACGTGTTCTGTAACAACACTCTTATGGAAAGGAATAATCCATAAATAGAATTTAATTTGCCAAGAAATAATAAGAGAACATACTCAATTATGAGTAGAAGCTAAGACATCCTAAAAGACAACCATGACTATCTTACAAAGCTTAAATGGGCAGATGGATCCCCTTCCTAAATCTTAAAGCTAAGTGTCTATACAAGATCCTATCCCAATCTAATAAAATATTTGATCATGTGAATGCAAAATGGAATTTGAACCTTCGACATGTAAAGAATGGACTAGTTGTTGGTCAAATAGAATTGATCCCAAAAAAGTTGTTTTGGATGGCAATTCATTACTTAGAAGTTGGTCATAAACTTAAACCATGTCTGTTGTAGGTTATATGTGTTGACTTCAATTTGTCTTGATGCCAAAAAGAGTTAAGTTAACTTGGCACTGGGAATATGTTGGTTAACTTGCGGTCACCTTTGATCATGGTCAGTTTGACCTTACCCGACATCATAAGTGATTGCATGGCATAAAAGGTGAATAGACAGTTTGTTTGACTTGGCACTTGCAATGTAAACGCCAAGTTATTATGATCCACGTGGGAAGTGATATGTCATGGATTTGAAATTAAATTCATTATGGCTTGTGGATGCTAAAGTCTTAGTAACACTTTGCAAAGAGAACACAAAAGGCAATTAAACTTCTTTATTCCTTTCAAAGCCACAAACCCTAGCCTCTAAGCTGCCGCCATGAGCATTTTTGTATCTGTGATTAAGGAGGTTAGTTTTGGTTTCAGCTTGTGGGTTTTAACTATGTTGAGCAGCTCAGCTCAAGCTTTCATTTGGTGATTTTTTTCACTCGTTTTCTCTATATAACGGGCAGATTTATGGGATTTGCATAAGGATTGTCTATGGTAATCTTCAAGTGATTTTGGTTAACAATGACAGAGGTAATATCATTATCCAAACTTATTTATGCTTCAGTTATGTTCGGTTATTTGTATCTCAAGTCTTGGAAAACTTAATGGAAGTTTTCAAAAGATGCTTATTATAGTTTTCGATTAAAATGAGATATTCCTTTTCAGAAAGATACAGAGTGTTTAAGTGTTTTGAATCAGTTAGTATAACTATTTTGATTTCATTTCTGCATAACTTCAGTAACCCTAACTCGGGTTTTCATACTCTACTTCGAGGGTTTCTTCTGCACAATATGTTGAATCTGTTTACATAGAAAGATGGACATTATTGTGAGTTTTCTGTGGTAAAAAAAGAACAAAACATCTTAACCTATTCCAAAGAGGGGTTTGTATAGAAAAATTTGTTTGATCTTGATTCTGCTCTGGTTCTGATATAGACTACAGATTGTAATCTTTGATTGTTGTAATAGTACAATGATTACCTTCTATAAATGAAATCTTTTGCTTATATTGATATATCTAACTCATTCAACTCATTGATAATTTTGTAGTTGCAAGATAAATTGCACCTATAAGACTACCAGTGATTGTAGTTTGAGTTGTTCTTGATATTGTATAAGACATAGGGGTTGGTGCTCCTTGAAGTAGATACTTCTAAATTCAATGTACAGAGTTGGTGCTCTTTGAGATAATAAAAGGATTATTTGACGAGTGGTTTTTCTACCCCAAGAGGGTTTTCCACTCATGAAATATTTGTGTCATGTGTCAAATGTGTTTTATATGTTCCATTAGTTGATCAGCTCTGATACTTTTAGTTATTCTATCTATTATGTGTTTATCTATTGCACATTATTTATTGTGTTCTTAAAATCAAGTCAGGAACCTAATCTCTTTTCAGTCAGATCATTATTGCATATTAAGTCAAGAAGTTTAGCACAAAAGGATTACTCAATCAATTAATATTGAATGATCTGAAATGAATACTTGCATAAAGTTTTGTGTATAATTCGTATCTCTGAAGAAGCTTTTGTGTTTTGGTCATAAAGTATAACTTATCATATAGTGAGTCAATTTTTATAGACTCTGATTCCCCCCCTCTCAAAGTCTACCCACTTCCAACAATATGGTTCCTTAGAGAACTGTTTTCATTATTTTTCAGTGTAAATATGTTGTTGTGATTTGGTCCTTCTTATGGGAAATATTGTTGGTTTGAATATTACTGAAAAAGTGCCATGGTTTGAGGTCCTAGCAAGTTATGTTAAAAATCTAATTTCTTTTGGTTTACTGAATCTTTACTTGAGTCTAACTGTAGACTCACAATCTTATTGAGTATGGAATACGTTACTCTCATCCTCAAGTTGCTAGTAGATAGATTTATGATGGTTCTTGAAGATGGTTCTTCACCAATATACAAGGAGGAAACTTGAAAGGTAGATAAGAAGTTTGAAGAGGAGTAGATAGACTTCCAAAACACATACATTAAAGAGCACAATATCAACTAAAGAAGGATGAAATAGTCGGAGACTTAGAGATCACTGATCACGACTTTGACATTGCTATCTAGGAGAGAATCTCTCCACCAATTGGCACATTTGAGTCAGATATATATATTGGTTTAATATATTTTGGGACTTTGAATATATGGCCAACTTGGTTACCAAATATGTAACCAGACTCGTACTTTTTTCTCTGCGATTGATAATCAGCTTTCAATTTAAAGTTAATATATTTATGTGACAAGCTAGAGACTTATGATTTCAGACTTAACCTTTGTATATTTCAGCCTCGAATTAAAGTTAAACATATGAGAGCATGTCATTGTAGTTCTAATTTATTTAGGTACTAAGGTAGAGTCGGTATTAATAAGAAAGGGTGTTTAATATGTCAAATTTCAAAATTGAGTCTTCTCCCATTTTGAGGTAAAAATAGTACACACATTTTATGTTGGTTGAAAAAATCTTTATTAAAAAATATACATTAAAATTTTCTTGAGGTGAAAATTCAAGCATGATAGACATCTCACAAAGTGCCAGAGTTGTTGTTTGTTATAAGACTCTATTAGGAAATCTAGTGTAATTTGAGTTTTGTTTTGAGTTGAACTCATAGAGTTATATGTATTTAATTAATGTAAAAAAAAATGTTATTTATTTTTATAGAGAATTTTTTTGGATATTATCATAATGGTTTAATAGCTAAGGAAAATATTTAATGGATGCTTAAAAAAACTTAATTGAAAAATAGTTATAAATATTCTATTTGAAATTGTTTATCACACATACATTCATATTACTACTACTTCTTAAACCATTGAACAACTGAATCTATTCTAAAATTAAAGAAATTTATTAGATTTAGAATGTAGAGAATAAAAATATTTGGTTGAAACCAACAAAATGAATTCCAAGTCAAAAGAAGAAGAAAAGAACCACAAAAAATCATAGAAACTTCCTACATTTTTTGAATCGTTACCATCTACTAATATAAGTTTCTTTCAAATTTCATAAAAGTAGAATTTAGAGAGTATCATAGATCTAATTTGTTTATATAGATTGAAACCAGATCTATACTAGCAAACTTTACATAGAATAAAATAGAATTTTATTTTTTTTATTCCAATCCATACATATTGAACAGTCTTATGGATTCAATACTTATTCCTTAACCATAGAGATAAGCAACCTGTCATTTTATTTACTTCTATTATTTATTACTTTCTAAGTTAATTGTATTTCTATGTATGCATTTTATTAGATTAATCTATACTACCACAAAGATTTTTTAACTTATTGATAAATGATTTAATCACTCATAATTTTAGACAATTTAGACCATTAGAAATTGCTTAACTAAGAATTTTAAATTGAAAATAATAGACATATTTATGTTTAAGCTTTTGAAAAATTTTAAAGACAATTTTAAATGAAAAGACTAAACAATTCCCGTCATATGAAAAGACTAAAAATTTACCATGGAGGATGTGAATTTAAAAACCCAGTTCAAGCAATCGCGCTCTTCAATACTGCTAGATGTGGTGGTAAACCACATAGTCTTTATGTGTACGGTACAAAACGAGTGTTGGTACGAATAAATAGACAATATTGTGAACTTTATGATTGACTAGTATTTTCTGTTTCATGTTATATAAGATTTGGTTTTTAGATAGATGAAGATATTTCTTTTTATTTTTTAAAAATTTAATGAATGGTATGTTCAAGAGAGATAAATTTGTGCAATCGTATATTCATCAGCATTTGTGAATTAGATTTAGAGATAATCTGTTTTCAACCAAGACCATAACCTCTCTCCATAGCATAGAGGATTGCAAGAGCCTCCATGAAGTTATTTGTGTGAAATCTTTTGCAAATAGAAATGAAAAATTGAACATCACCATAACTATCTCTACCAATACAACCAACACTGGAGTGGCCAAGATTCCCCCAAGAAGAACCATTAGTATTTATCTTCAGAATTCCTTAAGGAGGAGGAAGTCAATGACCCTCACGATTAATCTTTTGCCTTGGCTAGCGACAATGTGCATGAGTAGAAGTGCCATTCCCTTGACTAGAAAAGGTCAACCTTGTAGAAATAGCCACATCATTAGGCTCCATGGCCCCACAAACCTCACACTTAGCCGGAATAGTCTTCTGAAGTGTATGAACTTGTTGGACAGGCACCTTCACACCCTCAAAAATTTGTCGATTTTGTTCCAACCATAGATGCTATAAAATGAAGGTAGGTCCAAGAACCTAGGCTACCTAAAGAAAGGAGGTCTTGACTAGCGGCTGACCCAACTGATCCCAAAAATCAACCAAAGAAGCATGCAAACAAGCCTAATTTCAAACTCCCCACCAAAGATGCCAAATCTTCTGAGAGAAAGGACATTGAAAGAAAAGATGAGGAGCACATTCTTCACTTTTAAAGCACATGACACAAATGGATAGTCCCTAGAAGCCACGCTTGCATAAATTATCTCAAGTAGGGCATCTATTTTGAATAAGTAGTCAGAAGAAAAAATTACATTTGGGCCAAGAAAAATTGTTCCACACATGTTTCCACCATGGAACTCAAATTCTACCATATAGTTGTTTATCAACCTCCAAGTACCCTATAGCCATTGAGTACTCACATGTTGAATCATAACCCTATCCCAAGATATCAATCCTTAAAAAAGAGTGATACTCCTACTAGAAAGAATTTGATCTAACTCTTGTCAATCTCCCTCCATCCCTCTAGGTGGCCAATCACGAGGATCCTTCCATATACAAACCTCCATCTATTCCAAATGTTGAATAGTTTTATAATTTTTCACCTTGTGCCAATGAGCTGCAATAAAACTATCATAGAGGGGTTGTAAATGTGGATACAAGATGAGGATTGGAGGGTGACCATCTCAAGAGTCAAGCCAAAGCAAAGCTATTGAACCCCTAGGACAGAACCAAGAAAGACCCTATTTTATGAATTGAGCCCTTGTCTTCAAAGTATTCAAAATCATAGATCCCTTCTCCTCCATGCAAGAATGGGAAACTTCTAAACTATCAACTCCATTTAGATACTTATTAATAAGAATTATAACCCAAAGTTGATCCTAACTTGTGCACCATTGCCAATGTAATTTAGGATTCAGAGCTATTGAGAAAAGACCAAGCCTTCTTTCTTACTTCGATTGACACACTTACTTAACTCCACTTAGAGGTAAGCAAATTGCTACTTCAAAGGATTTGTCAAGAAAGAGCCTCAATTCCTTAATGAAATACATTGGGGTCACCTATACAAAGCTCTTATAAAGAGGGTGAGCATGAATCACTAATTGCAAAAGTGTTGAACCCTACTAGCAATGGATATTTATTTATGCATCCAATGAGTTACCCTTAGACATAACATATCCAACAATGCCTGCCAATATCCCCTAAGTTGAGTGCCCATAGCAATAGGAATACCAAGACAAACCCAAGGGAGGGGTTCCACTTTAAATCTCAAAATATTGGTAGTCTATGTCCGAATAAGCTCAGGAGTGTGAAAAAAGAAGATAGAACATTTGTGCTTATTAACTTTTGGACCCAAAGCAGCCAAATAAATATCTAGAGTTCTTTTGAAGTTCTCAACTTCTTGAATGCAAGCAACACTCATTAAAACAATATCATCAACAAACTATAAGTGAGATTGAGGTTACAATCCGGTACCCTAATTCCATCTTTGAATCAAGGCTAAGGAAGCCTAGGACTTAGTGATCTTCCCAAGCCCTCTGCCAGAGGATCTCCTTGGCAGATATCCCTATAAGCCTTGAATAGTTTAGATGGCTCATTATTATAATGATAGAGAAAGAAGAAGAAGTAACATAGCTGAAAATCCACTTCACTGAATCAGTGTTAAATCCAAAGGCTATAAGAATCTTATGCTAGAACTACCACTTAACCCTGTCATAGACTTTAGCCATATCCATTTTAATGAAAATGACATTTTCTTTAGACATTGCCATAGAGTGGATGGTCTCATAAGCAATCACCACCCCATCCAAAATTTGTCTTCCAACAACAAATCCCCCTCCTCTTCAGATGTTAAAGAATTAAGCCAAAGCTTAAATCACTCTTAATCAATTTAGTGATAATTTTATAAGCCAAATTATAGAGAGCAATGGGTTTGAAGTGGTCCAAGCTCTAAGCACCCTTCTTTTTGAAATAAAAGCAAGGAAAGTATAGTTCAAATCCTGAAGCATTTGTTTGTTACAATTTGACTCTTGAAACATCCCTAAAAGATCTAAGTTAACAATGTTCCAAAACTCTTGAAAGAATTCAATCAGAGAACTATCACGATAATGAGCTTTTCCTTTTTTTCATCCCGAAAAAAAAAAAAACCCTTCTAGTTCTGAAAGAGAATCAAAGTTGCATTCATCTCAATGGAAACTAAAGAGAGAATACAACACAAAACCAAATTCTCCTCTTCTCCATCATTAAAAAAAATCATCCGTAAATAAAGCTGAAAATAATTGAGTAGCCTCTTGTGACATCTCTCTTAATAGAGAGAGTATGTGTGTGTTTTTCAGTTTTTGAAAACTTCTGAAGACAATTTTAGATACAAAGACTGTTAAAAATTCCCATCACATCTATTAAATTAAAAAAAGATCAATACTAGTTCTGGGAAATGACGGCCTACAATAACAGCAATAAACAGATAACAGGCATTTAAGAAAACTCATCCAACTGTCCTAGATATTGTAATCTGAAATTTAACATTGAAAATTAATTTAGGCTTTTAGCTAATATTTATATTTTATATTATTTTACCGATGGGTGCACGGGTGTTTTTCAATACCCAGTGATCATCCTATCGCTCTTTTTTATACTGCTGGTTGTGCTGGTAAACCACAGAGTGTTTATGGGTAAACCACAGAGTGTGTATTCTGTGAACTTTGTGATTGAATAATATTTTTCATTTCATATTATGTAAGATTTGGTTTTTAGATAGATGAAGATAAATTTTAAGTTAAATTTATTTAATATTTTTTTATATGCAGTATTTTGTGTAGTATATTAAATCGTGATTTTTTTTTGGATTTAATTGTATTTTTTTTAGTCAAGTTGACTGATACATGTTTCATGAATATTGGATCACAGAAACGTATTTCTCTTGTTCACATGAATGATATATTAAGCATTCTTTAGATCTAAGTGATGTAGATGTGGATGAAACATAAGACTCTTTAGGAGGCTATCCATTACATTTGTAGTCCAGTACAAATATTCTTAATCCTGACTTTTTTTTACTGTACTTTAACAAAAATTTATTACAAACACCTTTGACTAATTAAATGATATTTTTTTCTTCAATTCATAATAAATCCAACCTTCATAATTAACATTATATTTTCATTTTATGTACAAGATTTAAAATTATTATAAATATTTAAATTTACATTGTGAGAGATATTTGATATAATGTATAAAAGGTAACAAAATTACCACACATAGCATACCCATTATGATTCATAATATTTATATTGGGATATTTAACAATTAATTATGTCAAAGCTTATATAACAAATGAATTAAGAAACCATGATTTAGATATTGAACAAATAGCATTCATTAAAATGCACATTCATTATGTATATAATCCACATATTTTGTATATTAAAATATCTAAGATTTGAAATTAAATCAATGCTAACTGATTTTAGAAGGGAAAAAGTTAAAGATTGTACTATTGACACTAAATCACAATAACATATGATTAAATAATAATAATATTAATTGCATTCCTATTAATTATAAGAAAGAAAACTAAGTGAAATTCAATTCTAAATCTATATGTTATCTTTTATGGTATAAGGATTAAGAGTATGTGTATAATCATTTTCTTGATAATGGGGAAATAGAGATTGATATTTTAATACGATGATTTTATTTTTGTAAAAGTTAGTAATATTGTTTAATAGTACAAACAAGATCTCATTGAGTTAGGGGTTTAAATTATGTGTAAAGATTAAAACGAGTAGAGAATCGAAAACAAAACAGCAGAAAAGAAAACACACATCACAAGGTTTAACTGGCATCCCTGCTTCCATGTTCGATCTTACATTCAAACTAGACCCAACGAAGATTTTAACATCGCCAAAATCTGTTCAAGAAAACTTCGAATGAACCTTCTCCAAATTCTATCAGACTTAATAAAATTTAAAAGTTAAACTTCTTCTATTTGAAAAAAAAAATTCTCTTTACTGAGGCAAGGATACTCTGCCTCTTCCTTTACGGCAGTCATCAATATTGCCTCCTCCCTGTTCGCATAAAAAATATTCTCATTATCCACGTTGATACTATCATCCACATCCATCCAATCGGTTTGGTGAGTCTTAATAGATTCTGGTTAGGAGAAAACATCTTCCTTCTCTCCCTGCGATGCCTAAAACCGCTTGGAGCGATGCCCATTGTCCTTTGCTCCTGTTAGTGGCCGATTTCACTTCAAACCAGAAAATCGTCTTTGCACTTCTTCATCTAAGTCCATAGGTTCATAGTCTTCTATGAAAATATCTATGCAAAGGTTGTCCTCAGAATCACAGGAGTACCTCTTTATTTTTGTGAAGGCCATGCCATCTGCAAGCTCTCTGAAGCCACAATTTCTGCCAGGCTTCCTTGCCCTACTACCTCACTCCAATCCGCACCCTCTTCATCCTGGGAGTCAACAACAGATTCAACTTTGGTCTCCGATGGCATACACTCTTCTTCCCACAATCTCTTGAGTTCATCCTTTTCAACAACAACCTCTTTTCCAGCATCTTTCTACTCAGAAATTTTAGCGTCTATACAGGGACTATCTTCAACTCCAACCGGGGTATCATGGCGTTCAACCTTCACCACACGAACACCAACAACTTCTCGGCCATTAACAATTTGGCCAATAAGTGCCAAGGCTAGCTCAAGAGGAGAGCAAATGAGAATCCCAACATCCTTCTCTTTCGCTAGATTCTCCTCTTCAACTGAGTTCCCCTCTTTCTTCCAACCATCCCACCAATGTACGCGATGCTTGAAGCATAGTTTTACATGTAACGTAAAACTACCATAGAAGTTATAAATTTTACCTTATCCTTCTTCCTCCATCTCTCCTCAAGCCAACATGGCTCTGATACCAATTGTAAATATTAAAACGAGCAAAGAATTGAAAACAAAACAATAGAAAAGAAAACACACAACACAAGGTTTAACGTGGTTCACCACTAAGTGGCTACGTCCACCAAAAATGCAGGGAATTATCTTATTAACCAAATATCCAAGACACAGTACATCCATTATGGGCTGCACTCAGTCATTTATATAAACATATCAGATTCGAAATGAAGAGTCTGAGGAAGACAAACAGTCATGTGACCGTTGGGTTTCATATACCCAACATTAGCTCTTAAAAGTAGAACATATTAAATCAAAATATTGAAACTGTATTCCACAAACTTTCAGACATTAGCAAAATTCAAACTTAATGAACTTAAGAAAACAGCAGCGGACAATGAACACTAATGCACAAAGGATATAAGATTTACATAAAAAAATCAATAAGAAAAAACCTACAGCTAAAGTTCACTCACAATATAGATTTAAATAACTTAATAATTTTAGATAACTTACACCACTATGACACTTATTAATGATATTAAATTTTAACTATGTTAACATATATATATTAAAATATTGAAAATATGTTTAAGACAATCTTATAATAAGAGTTTCATTATAAAATAATATATTTGTATGTGTACGTGTTTGAAAACTTCTAGAGGTACAAAGATCGTTAAAAATTCCCATCATATCAACTACAATGAAAAACTAATCAATTGCGCGTCTGAGAAATGACGACCTACAAACACAACAGGCATTGGAAATAACTCATCCAACTGTCCTAGGTAATATGTTTACTTACAATTTGTAGGGTATCGCTCTTTATAATACTGCTGCTTGCGCGGGCAAACCAGATGCTGTCATTTTTAACAGTCAAATAGACTGCAACCCTCTTGGCTGGAATAGTGTTTACTTTTTCTCCACATAATGTATACTTTACCCGAAGATGAGTGCTGATATGAATAAACAGATTGTATTATGTGAACTATATGATTGAAGGGTATTTTCCATTTCATATTATATAAGATTTGATTTTTATACAGATGAAGAAAATTTCTAGTTAATTTATTTAATATTCTATAAAAAAATTATGTGGTATTTTTTTGTAGTATATTAAATTAGGATGTTTTATTGGCATTCAATTGTATAGTTTTAAGTATAATTTATTGATATATGTTTTGTGAATATTGGTTGACATAAATTCATTTCTCATGAACATGAATGTTATATTAAGCATTATTTGCATCTAAGTGATGTTCATGTGGATGAAGCATAAGACTTTTTGGGAGTTTATCCAATCCATTTGTACTATAATTCAAATATGCTTAATCATGAATTTTTCTACAAGATTAGGTTCACTTAGCTTGCAACCTCAAATGCATATTATGCTTTATCAATTGAATAACATATTCTTTTGTTAAATTTATATCAAATACAACCATCATAATTAACAATATATTTTTATTTTAACGTATATGAGATTTAACCTTATTTATATTTAATAGATGTTTTATTGATAATATTTATTTAAGATATAGCATAGTTGTGTAAGAAATTATGTCTTTCATTATTGGTGAATATTCATTATGTTGTCAAGGGAATGAGAATATGCCTAAGAATAGATGAATGATAAAGTAGAAGCTAAGGGATGTTTGAAAATCACTACAAATTGCTACAATTGTGAAGCAAAAGGTATTTCATTTATACTTATATAAATTAGTGTATTGTGATCTCCAATCCTCCAACTAGCTCCCCATTTGTCAAAATCCAAAATTTAAATTCTAATTATGGGATTGTTTTGTTGAAAGTTGTAGGTACCAATAACTACACTAGGTACCCAAACCTCAAATTTGGTAACCTTTCCAAATGTTGCACCAAAACAAGAGAAGGTTGTTCACACACTTAGATGATTGCCTTAATTTCTCAATGATGCCTTGTCATCTCCATCGACCAACTTGCTAACAATAAGAGTCAACTATGACACCCACTTAATTCACGAGGACCCTAAAATAGAAAAAGTAGACCAACTTAGTCTTGGGTGCCCATTTTGAATGTTTATTATTCAAGGAAAGAACATATGAGTTATGGAAAGTTTTAACTAATAGAATCTATGCCAAGAAAGAAATATTTGGATATTTGCCTTAAAATTTCCTCCAAAATGAATTCAAATTATTATAATGTTGCAACCTAACAATGTAACCAAAATATTTATAAAATATTAGGCATTTATTACATAAATTATTCTCCTAGAGCATTTATGCCTAAATATTTTCATAAAAATTAAATTAATATTTTTGGTGGGTGCAAAAAGTTCTCTCACACCCCTTGATTCTCCTACATAAAGCACTCAAGGTATGAAAACTTTGTGAGCTTAGTATCACAAAGTGGATTTGAATAGTAGAACCATTCTTTCAAGTTGTAAATAGCATTCAACAAACTAGACATCACTGAATAGGTACCTAAGATGAGTTTTTCTTCATGTTGGACTTAAGGTCTCTCAACCTTTGAGTAATAATATTGATAATTAATTTAATTAATTATTTTAGTGCATGTTTATTCATTCTAAGTTGTATATTTCCTAAGTTTTTCATTCACTTTGTCGATCATCTTGGAAAGGTGGCAACCTACCTTATAGGTGAAGTCTTTTGCATGTTTCCTATTTTAGAGGACTACATCACAAACCATGCGATAAATTCACTCACCAAATATCTTCCTCTATGTAATTTTACATTTGACATGTAATTGACTCCAAAGGATAAGCCAATGACCATGTAGGGAAAGGATTTTGCAACTCAAATTTGGTCAAATTATTGACATTTAAGTCTTTAATATATCAATGCTTATTCATTGGCATTATAGGAACTCCTCCAACATGATTTTTTCCACATTTAGAATATCATCCAACATAAGTAACTAGGAAGACCCACCATAATTGCCACCACAAAAATGTTACCAAAATTAGTATTGTAAGAGCTAGGTATATAGTGTTTAATCTACTCTAGAAAAGGGTGGATTATTTCCTCCTCCATTATTGGTGCTTTCTCCACCTTGTTTTAATTAATTAAAGTGGGATAGGCTCGAAACTTGACATAACCGCTAAACAGAAGCTACATAGACCACATGAGGAGTGCACAACCTTCCAAAAAATACAGGATGCCAAAACACACTAGAACCCAGAAGATGACCAAGATAGGACCATTAAAGACAACCAAAAAACAAACAACATACAACCACCCACTGAAGACATGAAGGAATGGTCTACTAAGAAGGGGCATTATCATCCTGTTATTCATTACACAACACTTTAACTTCAATATAAAAAAGAAAAAACTTTTTTTTAGAATCTTTTGTAGAGACTAGAGTGCTCAAATTCAGAGTAGCCTTGACAACAAAGATGTGGGGTTCCATCGTCATAAAAGGATACTCCATGAGTCTCTTCCTCTTCAGCTTTATTTTTTCTATCTACTCATGTATGGCATGTAGAGACTCCAAATTCTTTATTGTCATCTCTTGGCTTAGAGCAAACATTTTCTCATCCTTCTTTTTTAGGATCTCTTGAATCTCCTTCAGCACAAACACAACATTCCTATCAAACCTCAAAGAATTTTTTTCATTAAGGTTATTGAGCATCACCTCAACATTCTTCCATTTATCCAATTTCCTTTCCATATCATTGGTATCTTTCAAACCCTCTCATCCTTGTCCTCCAACTCCCATTTGTCACCTCAAGCCTCAACCTTAGCCACTACTTCAAGCTTGATTATCTTATTTTTGGCGACAATTAACTGAGAGAGGAGCCAACGAATGACCACATCTTGTCATTTAACCTCCTCAACTATCTTAGGCACTTTATTAACCAAAGTAGGGGAGTTGGGTTTTGGGGTAGACACACCATGGGGGGGAAGGGGGAAATCTCCTCATAAGCATCAAGAGCTAGTCAGAACCTGCGACCAAGGATGAATTAGAATCCTCTGAATCCACATGCTCTTTTAAATCCACCAACTCAATATCATTAAAAGGTGGGTAGGGGTATTTCTATATTTATCTCAACAAATAGGATTGAACTAAGTAAGGATGATTTTGGTCTTCCATGAGGAATTTGTTCATTGGGGTCTAGTTTCAAAATAGGGGCACTAGAAATTTCCACACCAATTTAAAATCCAGCAAGGGGCCACAAGAAATCAAAGAGAACCCACTAGATGAGGTCAAAGCCAAATAAAAATTGTGGAGTGTTAGGATTAAACCTTCATGAAGGGGGAGAGAACTCTTTGAATTTCGCCCCAACAACTAACTATGATAAAGTGGAACAAACCTAGATAGAGAAATTCATTATTCTATTATATATTATATTTTATATAATATAAATTCATCTTAAAATAATATTATAAATCCCATTGAAATGTGCCACCTTTCAATTGTTATTACAAAATA